>NC_057700.1:3147850-3200350 GCF_014466175.1 Vespula pensylvanica | reverse complement strand
TGTATATATATATATATATTTATGTATATATATATATTTGTTTATTTATTTACGTTTTTAATATATAACTATAGGCTCACTTAATACTTCGATCCTAAATATCGGTTTAAAGATTAATTTCGGCTTATAACGAAGATCCGATGAAGATACTTAAAAATTTTACCGATATTCCGATAAATAACTTTTAACGTAGTGCTGTGCAAAGCACAAACTGCAGTTGCGTAAATTGCAAGTCTACAGTGTATGTATGTATATATGCGTTTTTAATCTGTATGATGAATCGTCGATCCTTTTAAATACGTAGACATATGCGCGCGATCGCATCTCGTTTACGATCACCGATAAAAGAAAAATAGTAAAAGAAAACAGTCACGAGAAGATGAAGGATGATGGGGTACGAAGGGACGAAAGGCGAAGGGTGAAAAACGTTTACGATAAAACTATGACAATATCATAATGAAAACGATTGCTAAACACACGATCGTGAAGATTTCTCATAAAACAGCTCGCGTTTTATTGATTGATCGATTTATTTATTTAATTCTCTTTTTCTTTTTTTTCTTTTCTTTTTTTCTTTCTTTCTTTCTTTCTTTTTTCTCGGCGAACGTAATAATTTCGTATCGTTTCATATAGAATGAATTCATTCGTTCGATCGTATAAAGAGGCTCCAATTTTCTGAGAGACAAAGAAAGAACAAGATAATGATAATTGTCATTTTGATTTTATCATGTGCCATATATACATACATATATATTTATATATACATACATATATACACACACATATAATACATACATATATATACACACATATATATAGACTAACTGCTAGTAAGGCGACTTAGTGTATATTCGCATGATACACATATCTATTCTTCTTTAAACGACATGTTTATGTATGTATTGGTCTACGTACTTACGTACGAAGAAAATCAAAATGATCTTCTTTTCTTGGATGGTATCGTAACGAGAGCTTATCTATTGCTTCACGGTTAACGATCTCGATGATACGAAATTTACCTTTCAAACGTATCTTGATGGTAGTGAGATAGCCGGTTGCGCGACCGCGATTACATTAATCGTAGAATAAAGTCGCTTTCGCGCGAACGTTCGGATCGGTCTCGTTCAAATCGAACGGATTATAATTTTGCCAGATAAAGTTTTTCTTACGTGTATATTCTATAAATGAAATGTTCGTATTTATTCACGAAATATGCTTACGTGCTGAGATATCGTATTCGCATCGAAGAGAAAACGGAAGTACATTTATGTAATATCGCAAATGTTCCTGCGAAAGCGGCTTAACACTCCTCTATTATATTTAAGAGTAAATCCGCTTAAGATGAATACGGCACGTAAGGAGTGGGATAAAAAAAAAAAAAAGACAGAAAACAGAAAGAAAAAGAAGAAAAAAGAAAGAAAGAAAGAAAGAAAGAAAAAAAAAGAAAAAGAAATTCACGAAGGTATAGAAAAATAATAACTCTCGTTGCGATTGGTAGTCTAAAACGTGAAAATATTTTTTAGATTCGTATATACGTAAATATCTATTACGTGGATAAACGTATATAACGATGCATCTCGTCCAGAGCAGGTAAACTTTGTATTCGTAAACTAAGCTCGATACTCGAGAACGCATCGATGCTAGCCGAAAGATCGATAAGAATGTTCTCAAGATGAGAACGGTTCGTTCAAGTGTTCGTTCACTTAATATTACCTGTTTAGAGACGATCTCTGTGATTCCGAATAAACTCCGATAGTTTCGTATCGATCTATGTATGCGTTTAGCGATATACGACTGTCCCAAATTAACAAACTCGCTGTTAACGATAATGAATAAAATATAACGAATAGCTTAAAGATCTTAATAAGAACGTAATTAGAGTAACGAGTAACCTAAATATCGTATCTCGTTCGTTTTATCAGTTACTACTTTGCGACAGCATCGACGCATCGGATGGAGCGGTGTGGAGGGGCGGGGGGAGGAGAGGTGACCGGGTGGGGAAAGTTAAGGAAGAAGAGGGGAGAGAGAATATCCGTCCGGTAAAGGGTCTCCCCCCTCCTCCTTCCTTTCTCGACGAATATCACCGTGCAAAGCGAAAGAATCGAAGACGCCCAGAATCGAGTTCATTTTTCCGCCAATAAGAATAATCGATGTTCCGCTTCGCGTATGATGATCGACATTGGACGAAGGAATTGGTCACCCTCTCCTCTCTCCGTTCTTTCGTTCGGCGAGAACCAATCGACGAGTACGACCATTAAAAGTTCGTCGAGACGTGTACGGATGTTGATCGAATCGGTTTTCGAGCATCTCGAAGATGGATATGATAAAAACACGATAGTTCGTTTAGAACAGGGTAAATTCCATCGACACAAGTTCGTGAAAACGACGATGACATTTGTTCATGGTCCATTGTGTGTCGTTGCATTAGTTGGCAATGAATGTCCAGCCATCAGACTGTCGGTTGGCTTGCCTAGGCGCAGTATGGACTGCAATGAGGCAACTTCGGATGCAAGACGGTCGAGCCTCGACTTGACTTCCCTCTCACTTTCCGGGACGGTAGCCACGCTTGGTCCAGTCCATTCGGCTCCCAATGATATACCAGAATCCCGTTCGTCGCTAGAACCTTCATTGTCCCAAGGTGGCGACGCTCTTGGTCCGGGCTCCTGTTTGATACCTTGCAATGCGAGTAGAGCACTTGCGGCGTCCTTGTCACCTATACGGGATTTATGCCTGAGTTTGTGCGGCAGACTGTTGTTGGCCGAAGAATTTACTATCATCTGTGGCCCGCCCTCGTCGCCGCTACCGGAGGATAACTCGAACGGCGACTGTGCTCTTCGTCCTCGCGATAAATTCAACGCGCTCGTCGTATCGAGATGCATGGCCGGATGCGGATAAGGATATTGGAAGCTTTCCGTTTCCGGATAAGCGGTTGTTTCGGGCACGTAAAGCTGGGCCGGTGATCTAGGCGATCTGGCACCGCTAACAGGCTGATGGATCACCGACGTGTGAACGGGACTCGGTGTTCTCGCGTAAAGGAGGGCTGCCGAGGCCGGTAGTTTCGCCCTTTTCACGCTTATCGGTGGTTCCGCGGGCAATGCCGCGAGCACGTGTTCCGTACTTATCACGGACTCCCCGCATATACCGAATTTGTCGCGTATAGCCTCGAGTTGCGCCTTTAGTATATGGTTCTCCTTGCTCAGCTCCATGACACGCTGCTCTAGCACCATGTCGTTGAATCGCCTCTTCTCGCGCGACCGCTTGGCCGCCTCGTTATTGCGTCTCCTCCGGTCCCAATAGCTGTCATCCTTCTTGTTGTCCGGGATGAACTCTCTCTGCTTGCGCTGGGAAAAGAGCTCTTTTCTGATGTCGAAGTTCGGGGGGAAGTTTTCGGGATGTGTCACCTGTTGTGAGTCTTGGTGAATGTGATGTTGCTGTGACTGCTGTTGTTGGTGCTGCTGTTGCGCCTGCTGCTGCTGTTGCTGTTGCTGCTGCTGTTGCTGCTGTTGATGATGTTGTTGCTGCTGTTGCGTCTGGTGGTGATGGTGATGATGATGCGAAGGCTGCTGAGGTGGTGGCGGCGGTGGTTGTTGCGGCTGCTGCTGCGGTGCGTGTTGCTGCTGCTGCTGCTGAATAGGTGCACCATGATGAGCCGGATGTGTAAGTGGTGGTAGTGGTCCGTGAGCATCGTGACCACCGTGGCCAGCGTGACCTGCGTGCGCCATTGTGTGGCTGGCCGGCATGTTACTGTTTAGGCAAGCGGTCTCACCATTTATGGGCGATCCACTCTGACGGGCGACAAATTCTGCCACCATAATTCGTCTTCTTAGTACATCTACAACATATCAAATCAAAACTAAATTAGTCTACATCGAGATTAAAAATTGACATTAAGGATCTCAACGAATTAGCAATGTTCTAGACGCGTTTGCTGGGTAATGCAATGATTATCGCCCGATGAACTCACAACGTCACAATAACAGAAATATAATAGCTTAGCCTACACGTTTATATATTTCTACTGTTATTGTACGATGATGTAAGAGATCATTTCGAGGATACAACGATAATAATAGGTTCGAATCTGTAAGTAGAATCACGGATCCGATTCTTACGTATCGAGAATGCGAATATTCTCCGTACGGACGAATACGATAAATTACAATCAGATGTTTCTTCTTCTTTTTTTTTTTTTTTAATCAAGATTGAAACGACGGTCGATCTAAAGATACCAGGTATCAATATGTAGTGTTCAGGAAAAGATTAGTAATTTATCGATTATCTTTATTCCTCGAATAACAGTGGGGAGAAAGAGAAAGAGATAAAAAAAAAGAAGAAGAAAAAGAAGAAGAAAAAAATCATCGGACTCGTAATAGTTTTCTTTGGATTGCCTTAGAAGAAAGACAGAGAGATATGGAGAAGGGGGCCTTGTCGTCTTACACGGAACAAATCGATTTTCTTCAAGGTAATTTTCTAGCTAGCGTGCGTATCTCTCAATGTTCCTTCCGCTTAAACTATCGCATAATAGGCTATATAGTACATATGTACACGTGTGCCCTGAACGAACGAGGTCCCGTGCATGGCGATGACGATCGAACGCTAACGTCCACTTCGTCGGAAAAGGCCATAACTGCCGCTTAGGAATCAGGAACGAGGAAACGTTTTGCGATTCCTACAGATGGTTGACCTCCTTCGGTAACCTCGGCCGTTCGTCACGCGAGAACACGCATTCGAGAGGATCGCGAATTGTATCGATCGTTTGCCTTCCCCATTCGAGATTTTACAGATAAAGAACAAGCTCGGCTTCCTCTCCCTACATAGATATATACGATCTTATATAGCAGTGTGTGTATGTTTGTATGTGTGTGCGTGCATGCGTGCGCGCGCCCGCCTGTGTATGAGACCGTGTCGAATCTTAATTGTAAATTAAGAGACTTTGCATAGACCGTATTTCGTGCTACATTTTACGAGCGACGATCTTAATACGCAAACATGTAATACCGAACCGTCTGACGCTCTTTGAGGAACGCCTTTATCATCTTTTTTTATACTTTTTTTTTTCCTTTTATTTTTTCTCTCTCTTTCTCTTTTTTTCCTCCCTTTTTTCTCTCTTTTTCTTTTCTTTTTTTTTTTTTACGCGAACGTTTCCAGTCCGTCGAACATTAAACTTTCAGTTCTAAAACAAATTCTTTCGGTTGTATTTCGTATTACCTATCTTCCCTCTCACTCCCACATCTTTGCCTAATTTAGAAAGACGAACTATCAAAGTTCGAAAACAATGTCCTTTGTCGCTTTAAACGAAACTTTACGATAGGAGAGATATTTCTCTCTCTCTCTCTCTCTCTCTCTCTCTCTCTTTCTCTCTCTCTCTCTCTCTCTTTCTCTCTTTGTCTCTGTCTTTCTTTCCTCTTTTAATGAGTGAATATCAACACAGCGGTGACCGATAAAGCTACACGGCGTGTTTGTCGCAATACTCAGCGCGTTGCTTAATATTACGTAACTATCAGTGCTATGTGATCCAACGAGGCAACTCTACACCACACAGTGTCTATACGCGCTTCTTGAGTAAGAACTATCACGGGCTCGTAACATTTTGAAATTCCTATCTTCTTTCCGTCTCTCTCTTCTCTTCATCTACCTACCCCTACCTCTCGAAGAAGTCACGAATGAACGAACGTATTTATGTTCCTATATATACATATTTGTGCACACATACATACATAAATATAATATATAACGTACATATATATATATAACATAAATATATATATATATATAATACATATCTACGTATGTACGTAATTATAGAATCATTATTATATCTATTACATATTTATCGAAGATTAGAGATAGAGTCGGAAGAAATATAAGAGAAAGAGAGAGAGAGAGGGGGGGGGGAAGGGGGGAGAATCCGTGTGTCAATGTTTAAATTAAATATACAGAATCTTAAGAAAAACAATGAAGGTGAAGCGAGGTAAGGCAGAGAGTGGGGCGATGAGATACGATTGGTACAAAAGAAATAATGTTGTTTATATTCCTACGGCAAGGTGACAAATCATACGTATCTACGAAACGTGTCTTTGCTTCCTTTCTAAGGATCTCGTTTTCTATGCAAACAACGTCGTCGTCCTCCTCGTCTTCAGTACGTTTCGAATTTTGGTGCTTCGAGGACGACTCCGGATGAACGGTCAAGAGTGAAACGAGATAGAATGGGAAGAAGAACGAAAGGAGAAAAAAGAAGATGGACGACAGGTAAATTGTTACAGCGTGAAGGTCTGTAAGGTGCAACGAATGAAAGAGGGAGACAGAAAGAGAGAGAGAAAGAGTAAGTATCCTTAGGTAAGGTCGCGCTCAAGGTCGCTGATAATGTCAGTGAACTCTCGTCGACGCGAATGACGTCGTTAGTCGGCGTTTACCCTTCGTGAAATCGCTTTCAATTAACGACGATAAAATAAATGCTCGCATCCCTATTTAAGTAACCGATCCTCGGAGGTCGCGCGTATCATCGTCGTTCAATTTTGTGCGCGTAATTGCGATTCGATCCTTATAATGCTTCTATAAAAGCATCGTATGTATATACACGAATATATTCATATTACTATATATATTATATACACGTCTATATGTATATATATTGTGCGCACAAATTATTCACGTACAAGAGAGAGAGAGAGAGAGAGAGAGAGAGAGAGAGAGAGAGAGAGAGAGAGAGAGAGAGAGAGAGAGAGAGAGAAATATATAGATTAGATACACGTGTCCTTTTGATCTTCATTTGTAAACGAGGAAGAAAAAATTCATTGGATCTATATCATTCGAAAGGTAAATAATACGTATGTATGTATGTATGTACAGATTTATGATATATTCTCGTACAAATATATCTCGCGATGGTTTACATTAGAAAACATCACGTTCGTTTTTATGATTTCAACGCTATATTCGCAATACCGTGTGTACTTTTTATTATTATAGAAATACATACATAGTCGCAAATCTGCGACGTTTCGTTCTCGAGCACGAGAAGTTACGTAAACGTTTTAACGTTTACGCGTGAGTTTCCGTAAAGAACGTCCACGTGTTTTCTGCGGTCTTATAGAATATCGTACGTTCCGGAGTGACGTCCGGAAAACCACAGTCTGCGATAATTTCCCGTATTATATATATATATATATATATATATATATATATATATATATATATATGTATACTAAAGAGAAGATCAAACTAATCATTATCTTTTTATTAAAAGCTTATTATTATTGTTATATTAAGATATTATTTATATTATTCGTTTTAGGGTTTATAAAGCTGTTTCTTTTCTTCTTTTTTGTTTTTTCCTTTTTCCTTTTAACGAAAAGAAATAAGTAAAGTTCTTTTAAAGATTTTAATTGTTAATTATTGAAATTGAAGCTTATTAAAAATTATTATTGTTTGTTTGTTTAATGGAGACTGTCGATAAAGTGATAAGATATATATATATATATATATATATATATATATATATATGTGACACAAGCACATATATGTATATATGTATACTTTATGGTTTTAGTTATTAAAAGAGATAACGATATTATAATCTTAGGATTTTCAAGCAGAAAATATCGTGATGCAGTAAGTCAGGAAATATATATTGTTTTTTTCGTAAACTATCCTATCATTATTTTATTTTTAATAATGCCTTTGCATTGAATCAACAAAGATCTTTTTCTTTTTAAATAATGTTATCATAATGTCTAATGGATTTATATATAACAGGAAGAAAGTATGTATGTAAACATGATCGTATTACTTTGCATTGCAAATTTGGAGCCTGTCTTCTTACCGTAATTCTAATTTAAATACGATTGAAATTTTATGATATATTTCTTTGCATAAAGCGTAGTATGAAACAACTTTTTTCTTTTTTTTATTATTATTTTTTTCTTTTTTTTTTTTTTTAATGGAAATTATTAATTTCTCTATGAACTTCGTAGAAAAGTTTCTTCCCGTTCAGCACATCGAACCAATAAAAATAAATAATTCATATAGAAATATATATCGTTCGACCTTTTTCGTATGTCTTTTATCGATATTACATATAAATATATTTTATAATATTCAGCGACTTTAATATTATTAAAATTTAAATGAAATTTTTGAAAAAGTGGCAAATCTGCCACGAGAACGATATTATTTAAGAGTATCTCTTGACTTATCGCAAAGCATTAAAATGTTTAATCTTACTTCGAATTCCTAGAACTATGTATATGTCGTGTTCTCCCTCTCTTAGTTCGCACATCGTAACACGATAACAGAGCTTCGACTTCCGAAGCGGCACGTGGTAACACAGTTACATAATTTCACACGCGCTTTTCCTTAAAACATATCACGTGTTGCATCGTCGTTTACATTAGATACGTTCTCTATTACAAGCATATCACAATTCATATTTTTATTAGGATTTTCCCGATATTATCGAGTTAATTTTTCAAATTGACATATACCGATCGAACGATTACGAGACATGTTTGATTCGTCATCCTTTTAATGGTAATTCATTGTATTAAATTATTTTTAATAATTTTTTTCTTTATTTTCTTTTTCTTGTTTTTCAATTTTCACGAGTCGAATTGTTAACAACGCTTTTCATTTTTATTTATCGAATTGTATCGTATCGTCGATTTTATTCATTGCATAAAATTTGTATATCGTATTGAAATATTATTATTATTATTTGACATATATATATATTTTTTTTCTTTTTTCACGTTCAATGTAAAAAAAAAAAAATCGATAAAAAATATAACGAAAAGATGTTGATTAATCTAAAGACGAGTCTCTCATAAACTTCGTGCAGAAAATTAATATGTGGTCTTGGCTATATCGACCATGCCGACGATCAATCTTTTTTTTTTCCTCTCGTTCGTTCATTCATATTATTATTATCCTGCAATTTTCATTAGATTTTCATACACGTCCGACGCATATAAATACAAATTAATATACGTTTTTACCTATAAAACAAGTTTTTCACGATCGATCGTTTTTTTTTTTTTAAATAAAATCATCTTTGAATACTGATATCGATGGAAACGATTGATTAATACAAACCATCGCTTCTTTTGCTTCACTTCTACCATTCGATTAACTAATTAGAGCTTATCCCTACTAATTATAGTTAACATCATGGAAATGTATCCATCTATCGGTTATTCTCTGCTCTATTATTAAGTACAAGTGAGAAAACTTGCTCGCTTTAGTAATAATAAATGCAAAGATTCTACTAACACGTAGTAGTAGAATATTTCAATCGTATAAAGAGTAACGAAAAAAAAGAATGAAAACTGAAGGAAGAAGAAGAGAAAGAGAAAGAGGAAGAAGAAGAGGAAGAGGAAGAGGAGAAGGAGGAGGGAAGGGAAACGAGCAGACACGAATTTGTAAAAAATGATTGTTACAAACGATAGATCGAAATGTAGAACGAAATTCCGAAATATTTATTACGACGATAAACCTTGAATAGACAGGGGGGAATATATACACGCACACACACAAGACAAGCCATGCGATGCTTTCGCACACGCGCTAAAACAACGTTAAAGTTCTGCAATAATCCGTTACGTAATTCTTAAGTCGTAAGTCGTAAGACTCGACAGAGAGAGAAAAAGAGAGAAAGAGAGAGAGAGAGAGAGAGAGAGAGAGAGAGAGAGAGAGAGAGAGAGAGAGAGAGTTTGTGGCTCGTTGCATCGTAAAATAAACGCTCTAGCATTTCGCATTTGCTAAGCCACGTGCTGTTGAACAACGCGCCTATCATCGTTTGGAGTGACATAGAGACCAGTAACGACATGGACTTGGCCTCGTGCTTACGAACTATTGGATAGAGAGAGAGAGAGAGAGAGAGAGAGAGAAAGCTTTCGGTAGACTACAGTAGACGGGTGAGGTGTTAGAGGGGAGAGGCGGAGGGCGTCGTTCTTGTAAAAATATATCGACGAGTCTCGTCTAATCACGTGTCCGTCCCTCCCTCTACTTTCTGCCGACACTCTCGGATGTCGGCGAAAACGTGCCTCGTTGACCTCGTCGTAACGCCCCTCTATACGCTTTACTCTATACGATAATTACTTGCTGTCTCGAATGCAACTTAACGAATAAAGACGTTTTCCCTCCCATCCTCTCCTCTACTTTCCCCACCCTATCCCCTCCACCTTCTATTCCGATCCAATCCAACTCTCGAGTGTCTCTTTCGATATCGATGATGGATTAAGAGAAAAAAGAAAATGAAAAGAATAAGAAATAGACGAAAAAAGACAACGAAACGAAACGAAAAGGGAAAGAAATGGAAGAAGGAAAAATTAAGGAACGTGGAGGTAGAAGAAGAAGAAAAAGACGAAGAAAAAAGTAGTTGAAATGACGTTGCGATTATTACATTAGTTCGGTAATCTTTCTCTCGTACAATGTTATTCCGCTACTTAGAAATAAATCCGTATATCACTACTCGTCCGACTCTTCTCTATATCTATGTTTCTTGTTTGCAAGTTACCTACTTAGAAACCGTCTAGTAGTTGAATAAACGACGACGACGACGACAACGACGACGTTTTCTTTGGCACGAGTCATTTCGGTTAAGACGAAATTATATATCTTCCGCGTATGCGTTAGTTCGGTATCTTTAAGCTAACACATTAGTATGTATTCTAATTCTTATAACGCAGCTAATCTTTTCCTCGGTTTCTCGCTTAATAATCGGGATTTTACCAGATACGTCATTACGATTAATACACGATCTTACGTTTAGTATAATAAGTAATTTACGATCGGATCTTGTTACGAAACTCGGGGAAAAAACTTTTCTTTTCTTTTTTTTCTTTTTTTGTTTTTCCTTTTTTTCTTCCCCTTCGCAACAATTCCTCTCTCTTCGCATCATTATTAATATTCTTTCGAATCTTTAAAATTCGTAATACGATTGATAGAGTACTACGAGAATGTACTCGTAATTGTGAACGTTTTAGATTATTATACATACGTATCATATATCTATGTATAATGTTATGATTACTCTTAGAACTTTAGAATTACTTAAAACGTTTCGTCGTTTTCTCCTCGAATTTATTACGCGCAAATTTATTTAAGATATTATCGTCACGATTAGTCGAATACGAGGCTTACTAGTCGACACAACTTTTTTTTACCATTTTGGAAAATATTTTACGATAATAATATATTCGATTTTCGAATAATTTTTCAAGCGTACGTATTCTTCTTGTCTTTTTATTTACGTCGCAATCGCAACGAAATAATAATCATAATAAATGATTTATATTAGATTTTCTCTCTTTCTTCCTTCCTTTCCTTATCAATATTTTCTTATTAAAAGTTTCATATCGATTGTTGGATACTCGATTGTCGGAGTGACATTGTGATAAGACTCACGTCGTCACGTTCGATTAATATTTTAAAAATGATCAAACGAAGGACGAGAAAAAAAGAAAAAAGAAAAAATAGCACCGACGTAATTGAGAAATAATTTAAGGTAATTCCAGTAAGGGCAAAGGGAATGAGAATGGGGGAGAGATGGTTTAATAGTCACGCATGACTCATAAGATACCTACAAGTATCGTATCGTATCGATACTGGCCGGTCCTCTTTATTATCGATCGAGAACGTGATTTTTGTTGAAGCAGGGAAGCCCACCCACGCGAATTTCTCATGTGACGAAACAACAACGCAAAACACGCGCACCTTCGTCCTACGTCGTTTCTCCTCGCCTTTTGAATTATTCGCGTTATTTCGCATAACCCGTTTATAACCGTGTTCGTCCTCGTCGAAAAGTATTATACATTTACTAACGAACTACTCGTCGAATTCTATTAAACTTTACGAAACTTTTAATTCTTAAAGAGATTTTTTTTCCTTTTTTTTTTTTTTTTATGTATATACATATATATGTGTATATACATATATATTCATTTTTCGACATTTCGATGAATCGATTAATTTCAATCTACCCTAAATAAAATCTTTCTTTCTTTTATAGATTTTTATACTTACATATATACGGTGTATAAACATTTGCATGTATATCATGTATAAATATTGTTAGACACATATAGTTATCTATATGATGTATATATCTATATACGATTGTTTATTAAATAAATAGATATTGAGATTATAGAGAAGCTTTTGTTTTGAAATATAATGAGAAAAATGTTAGGACAGTTTTGACACGGTTTGACTTAGAAGAATCGAATCGCCAAGCGTAACCCACGTTGTGTGTATGCATATATGTTTATACATACATACATACATACGTACATACATATATATGTATGTATATACTATGTATATATTGTATGTCGTGCGACCGGTGAGTCATATTTAGCCAGCGCACGTTTCCCTGTAACTACTACGTACTTACCTATGTATTAGCTGGGCCACGCGCGACCCGGCGAATAAACGTGCGCTTAATGACGTAAAGTAGAAACGCGCAGACGCCCCTACAGGGACGTACTCATCAGACTCATCAATTGGTTTTCCTTCTCCTCACGTCACGAAGAAATTAATCTACTTTTTTCTTTCTTTTTTTTCTTTTTTCCATCTTTTCTTTCGACCCTTCTTTCCTCTCTTCTTTTCTCTTCTTTTATATCTTTCGTATCATTCGATCGTTCTACCCGTCTAATTCTTAATTTTTTGTTGTTGTCATTTTATTTTTTCCTTCTCTAACTCGAATCTAACGAAGAACTATAATAATCTTACGATTTCATAATATAATTTCTTAGGCATCTTTTTTTTTTTTTTTTCTTTTGTATACTTAAAAATTGAGATTTGTATTCTTACATTTGATTACGATAAATACTTTTGTCTATAGATGAGAATGAATGGACATATGTATTATGTACGTGTATAGGTACTATTAATTGTAATTTTGTATGAGTAGTTCCATTTACATGACTCTTCGAAATAAACGGCCGAGTGTAAGTGTACGTAGAAGTGATTCGTCGAACGCGCGAGAAACACGCCCTCGTTTCGTGGAACGACGTCGTTTATCGTGATCATTGCGAACGTCAGTATTAGGCAACGTGCATCGTGCGATAGCGCACACCGTTGATGTTCGCTAGTAATCCCTTCTTAACCCATTTCAACATTGAGATTAGAAGAGAACGTTTTCGTTTTTCTTTTTTCTTCTTTTTTTTTTTTGGTATCTCTTTGTGCGACGTAAGACGAACGATTTTCTTTAGATATCAAAAAGATATCTTAGATATATAAATGTAATACATAAATATATCATTTTCCTCTAAATTAGTTATATTTCTGATTTATCTAATTCAACTAAATTATATTACCTAATTATATATATATATATATATATATATATATATGTGTGTGTGTGTGTGTGTGTATAAATTAAAAGAGGAAGATATATTAGAAGAAAAGAAAATTAAATAAAAATGATATTAAAACAAATTAGACATAAAGTTTCCTTTAGTAAAAAAAAGTTTGGTCGAACGATGATCGTCCGAATACGAAGGAACGAGAAAGAATGAGAGAAGATGGCTTCTTTGCTACTCTTTCCGATTATGTCACGCTCCAAATTAAGAACAAAACTCATCGGTGACATAACAGAGTGGTTGGTGAAGTAGTTGAACTGACGGACCTCGGCTACCAAAAGTCAATCTATAACAGCGTTCCGCAATATCACTATTGCGAACTTGGAAATTTTGCGGACTTTGACTCCAATAAAAATAAAACTAGAAAATAGAAAATAGAAAATTAAAGAGAAGAGAAGAGAAGAAAGATTACGCGTTAGCATAATCGGTCAACGATAATAAATAATTTTCATCGATCCTTGTACAAGCCTTATTTTTTTTGTTTTTTCTTCAAAGCGACACGTTCAGGGTATGTCCAGGCGTTTTTCACGCGGCCCATTGCGTGACGCATGCGGAAACACGTTGCCGCAGTTAAAGCCGTCGCGTGACGTATTCGTTAGAGCTATCTCACTCACGTTTTATCGATACACATATTTCTTTCTCTCTCTCTCTATCTCTATCTCTATCTCTCTCTCTAACTCTTTGTATATTTAGACTGATCGATTTGTATTTTTTGAAATTAGAGATTATTTTCTTTCGGGATAAAAGTGAGATAAGCAAAAGGAACAAACAAACAAACAAAAATGAAGTAACCAGGGAAACAAATTTGTCAAAACAGATGAAAAGAAATGAGAGAGTGCGAAATTCGAAATCGATATCTTTCTTTCGAAAATATACTTGATAACTATAACTATAATTATATATATATATATATATATATATAGTTTTATCATTAATTATCTAATTTGTTATGATTGATTAGACGAGACAGTGTCTCTCTATTATTGTAAGAACTCTTCATTTGAAATAGATTAAAAGTGTGTACGGTATATACCTATATATATGCAATTAAATAATATTGGAAATCGTTTAGCCGACATTTTCGAAGCTAGACTTTTTGTTGTAAAACACATAAGCCGTACGTTCAGTGTCTCTTTGTCTCTCTGTCTCTCTTTCTCTCTCATGTTATGTACGACCTACGCAAGATGTATGTGTACAATGACTCCGTAACGTAAAAGGGTTACGTAATTCTAGCTTATCTCTTTCTCTCTCACTCTCTCTCTCTCACTCTCTCACTCACTCACTCATCTTTTTTCTCTCTCTTTATGTACAATACTATATGTGTATATCTGTTAAATTATTTTGAAAAACGAAAGATCGATTATAACGACGGATAATTTACGAGGCTGAACAGAAAGAAAAAGAAAGAAAAAAGAAAAAAGGAAGAAAGAAAAAAAAAGAAAAAAGAGAAAAAAGTTTCTCGATAAGAATCAAGAACGTCGTAAGGTAAAATAAATAAAATAAAATTCGTATTACACGTCGTGAGATTAAACGTGAGTCCCGTGGTCGAGGTGATAACAATAAAATTACTAACGATAATAGCGGCTCTATATATGTATATACGTACTATATATATACATATATATATATATATATATATATATATATATATATATATACATAGATATACCTACGTATTTGGAGATATAAGAGAAGCAGAGAGAGAAAGATAACGATTTCTCTCTATGTATGCATATAATGTTGCCTTGTTCTATTTAAAAGGTTCGATTAATTTTCAACGACACATCGATATCTCTTGTAAATGGAATTAAAAATCATGTAACTCGACGAATCGAAAAATTCGAACGTTCGATCTAAAGCTTTAGTAATATTTCGAAACTCTGTTTATTTTCTTTGTCTAATATAATACGAATTAAACGTAAACGTTTTTAAAAAGATCACGGATTCTTTATCTTTCTCTTTCGTTTGTTAATACCTTTAATTTGTAAAGTATTATAAATTTCGATTGATATTATACATGAGTACGAGCGATCGAGTTTTACTTTCGAAATACACATGTATGTATGTATTAATGCGTATGATATTTATAAAAAAAAAAATATATATATATATATATATACAAAATTAGTATCCTCTAAAAAAAAAAAGGAAAAACAAGAAAAGTGTCCGAATGAAAATTCTCACTTATCTTCCGAGTTATCTTCCGAATGAAAATTCATCGATCTTGATAAAATCCGATAAAATGGTGTAACAAATGAGATTTATGTTATGAGTTGAAAATAGGAAAGGGAGAATGGAAGAAAGAGAAAGAAAAGAGAAAATAACAGAGAGAAAAAGACAAAAAAGGAACACATCCCTTATCACTGATCCGAATTGTCATTTTTCGAAGAAGGAAGTCAAAAGAACGACACGAGTCTTGCTGTCACGCGCACGTGCTCCATTTTACGATTGCGCAATCCTTTGCCAAGAGACGCACGTGGCAACGTGCAATCATGCTTCACCCTTCTTTCTCTCTCTTTTTGTCTCTATCTCGCTTTTTCATTTCCTTTAATCTTACCGGATATATACAATATACGAAGACATAATCTTTACTATTTATTTCTTTTTCTTTTTCTTTCTTCTCTTTTCCCTCTCTTTTTCTGAATTTTTCTCAAAACTAAAAATCTGAGACGAGATCGTTGTTATATCGTTAATCACCTAAAAATTTCTTCGATAGGATGAAGACAAATTAGAAAACAAAAAGAAAGACAATTAAAATACAAGATGATTTTTATAAAGACGAATAAAGAGGAAGAACATTGTTTCGGTTAATTCGTGAAAAGACAAGATTCGTTTTAAGTTCGTTCGTTCGTTAAAAAATTCACAAAACGTTGAATATAACGTTTGCTCGTAATTTTCTTTTCTTTTCTTTTTTGTCTTTACTCGTAAGCTTTTAAAAAAGGATACCAACGAAACATGATCGACCTTCTTTTCGTCGTCATCCCAGTGATTCACTCAGTGTTTCAACGGATACCGATAGTTACAATATCATTTCGTGGAATGTACGTAATCATTGTTAATCTTTTATCTCACTTGTACGAGAAGGTATCGTGCTACTTTTGAACACGTACTCACTCCTATTTGCTTCTCTCTCTCTCTTTTTTTTTCTCTCATTATGAGATTTTCATGGAAGAGGAGGTCTTAATAATGGATAAACGAGAAACACGTTATATATCTTCGTGACTTTCGCGGAATTTTAGTATCATTTTCCGAGCATAACGAAGAAGAACATATGGTTTGCTTGGAAGATCTGTTTGCGGTCTACGTGAAAACGCGAGTGATTTTTTTTTTTTCATTTTCTTCTTTTTCCTCTTCAACCTTTTTCTCAAAAAAAAAAAAAAAAAAAAGAGAAAAAAAAAAGATTAATCATCGTAACCGTGACTACCGTTTATCACGAAATTCGCTTACGACTCTATAATACACTACACTTATATGTAACTAACACGTTTCTGTGTTACTGTGAAAGAATGACGACAATCCGATTTTTGTTCTTTTTCTTTTCTTTCTTTTTTTTTTTTTTTTTTTAAAGAATTTTGTCGCGTTATTTCTTTCTTTTTTCTTTTCTAAATCCTTTCTTCGTTTTTTTTTTCGGACATTCAACACGCCATCGCGTACCGATTGCATAATAAGCGGGAAACGAAATCGGAGACCGGTTCGAAACGCCTGCGTCGCTTCGATAACGGTATCAATGCTCTTGCTCTGTTACGTGAATACTGACCGCAATCGTAACGTACCACGACCATCGAGCAACTGGCATTGTGCACATACCTTTACATAGGTATATACGTATTCTAACTATACATATTGTATACCGTACGTCGTCCAAGTTCGACGTACTTGAATCTCTAATGACGAAGGGAAAACATTCCTACGAATATTTTTTCTCTCCTTTTTTGTAATATTAAGTTATAAGGAAATTAATGAGAATAGCAATCGTTGAATTCGTTAATGAAATCATGAAATCGAATGGTAATGATGAAATTTATTGGAATTTCTTTCATCTTTTTCTTTCATTTTTTTTTCTTTTTTTTTTGAGTAGATGGTCAATGATCCTTCGAACGTCAATTCATTTGTATAATTTTCAATAAAGAATGTTATTAGAGAGATGGATAGATCAAGAAGATAATATATATATATATATATATATATATATATATATCTTGTTTTTCAATAATCGTTAGAGAATTTTGAATCGTCGACGAATATCGATTAATCTTTCGAGTAGCGAGTTTTTACAACGGGTTACTAAAAGAACTTTTAAAAGGTCTTAAAAACCGCGAACTATGTTTCTACGTGTATACGTATATATTTATGTAAGTATGTATGCGTAAACGAGCGAACGATTAAATAGTATTAGACTGTAAATGAACGATTAACATTTTACATGTGAATCGAATGAAATTTAAATCGACTTATATACTCGTATTATAGGAAATCGTTGAAAATTTGATACGTGCAAAATGTACGGTTCGAAGGGTTAACAGGTGTTAATTAGGGTTAATGGTTAGAAAGATAACGTTATACGGATAAAATGATACAGTGGAACGATTAGGTAAAAGAAATTTATTTTTACCGAGAAATTTAATCCATGCAAATACATACGCACATACACGAAGATTCTGTTATAGTATTTTAGGGTAATGGGACGCGTAACGGTCGCGCATCCGTAACGAGATGATAAGAAAAAGAAGAGAGACGAACCCGGATAAACGCGGCCCGCATTCTAGCATGTGCAAACGCGTACAAGAGAGTGAGAGAGAAAAAGAGAGAGAGAAAAAGAGAAAGAGAGAGAGGAAGAGAGAGAGAGAGAGAGAGAGAGAGAGAGAGAGAGATGAGTGGAGACAGATAGGGTTAAAAAGGAAAGAGTGCGGTAAAGGGAAAGAGGCGTGTTTAGAATTTCTCCCATGTTTGTATGTTACGCGTGCTTTTGACGTTACATAATACCTATGTCACGCGGCATCCGATTAGATCGTAACGAGCATTCGAAATAAGACGAGATATTTAAGAGAAATAAAGATTAGGATTTAGTAATTTCGATATATATATGTGTGTGTGTGTGTGTGTGTGTGTGTGTGTGTTTTATATTTTTTCGTAATACAAAATAATAAAGAAAAAATCTTGAATATCGTTAAATGTTCAATATATCGATTATTCGACGATTATCTACATAACGATTTATCAACGCGATAATAATATATTTTATTTATACTTGTTATTTCATATAAAATTTAATTGAATTTACATTTAATATTTCTTATTTAGAATATTTCTTTTTTTATATCCGATATAATGTACAAGGAAGATATTGTATTTACGAAATGATTTAAAACACATTAGATATATTCGTTTTATGTTGGTAATCACTTTTGAACGAGAGAGAGAGAGAGAGAGAGAGAGAGAGAGAGAGAGAGAGAGAGAGAGAGAGAGAGAGAGAAAGAGGAAAAGAAAAAAGGAGAGGAAAAAAAAGTTAAATAATCAAAACTCGCCGCTCATACTTTGTATCAAGTTACATATACATATATATATATATATATATATATATATATATATATATACACATATCACATATTATAAATACTTCGGTGAACACGTCACCATGAAATAAATGACATTAGAAAACTTTACATATTTTATTATGCGATCGAAAGGAGAAGTCAATGTCATTGAAACGTTTACAAGATTTTGGGGTGGGCTTTTACATGTGACACGATTTATCGTATACGTACGTGTGTGTGTGTGTGTGTGTGTGTGTATGTTTATATGTGTTTGTGTGGTTTCGGCGTGGCCGAGAACGACACGTGAGACGAGATAACGTGAAAAGTGATGCGCGAAAGCATGCACGCTCCACGTTACGTAAGAGGACGCGCACGTGAGAAAGACTTCAGGGACAGCCAAGGTTCTCTATTCGCACACACTCTTTGCAATCTACAATCTCAGTCGAGAGAGAGAGAGAAAGAGAGAGAGAGAGAGAGAGAGAGAGAGAGAGAGAGAGAGAGAGAGAGAGAGAAAGAGAAAACGAACGAACGTAAACACACAGACACACATAAAGAGAAAGAGAGAGAAAGAAAGAGAGAGGAAACGTAAACAGGAATATACGAATGCAGATCTTACATGCAGTTTGTTCGATAATACGTAAGAGAAATTATTGCATTTTCCTTTATTTACATTTCGAAGAGTATAGAGAAAAGAAAACAATTTATTTTCCAAACGAACCGAAGTAAGAAAGAATAATAACAAACACGATGACAACGATGACGACGACATGATAACGACGATAAACAACACAACACCGTGATTCTAATGTGATGCAAGTCTGGTGCAAGTAGCATACTACTACTCTATGCAGTATGGTCGCGCAATTCGCGCGCTCCCCTTGTTTTCTGTCTCTCTCGTCTATGTCTCTATATCTCTGTCTGTTTTTCTGTCTCTCTCTCTCTCTCTCTCTCTCTCTCTCACCCTTTTTCTATGTGTGTACGTATATACGTCAGCGTTAGAGTTTGTGTTACTGGCTAGTGCTGCTGTTGTTGCTTGCAGTTGCCGTTGCTATTGCTGCTGCTAGTCCGCGCTCGCCACGTGACTTCGACACGTGCAAGCTGTTATGCTCGACCATTCACCTTCGTTGCATAACACGACCAACGTGAAAAGGTCATCGCGAACAACGGAGTGCCATGATATTTGCTAATGCGATCAATAAAATGCGGCTACGCGATCGTACTCGTATAGTTCCATTATGGGAATAAAAATAAGATTGAAAAGTCGAAGATTAAATGAAAAAGAGGAAGGTCCATTATTTTTATTCTCTCTCTCTCTCTCTCTCTCTCTCTCTTTCTCTCTTCTTTTCTTTTTCTTTCTGATTTTTTATTCGTCGATTGATACAATTTGATTAGAAAAAAAAGTATATCTGGTTGATTATAGATCCGATCGTCGACGTTGATAATAATAGACGCCATAGCAAATACGATTGTAACGATGATAATTGATGATTGATAAGTGATAATTGATAATGACGTTATTATATATATTAACAGAAATGTCAATACATGTAAGAATACATTTTGAAAAATAATGCGAGAATTTTATAAGTTTCTCGAAGCTTGAAATTTATCGATATCTCGATGTAATGATCCAATCTCGAATGATCCATACTCAAAGATTTGGGACCTCGAAATGGGGTTACATAACGAGGACAATGAATCGCGAAAGGTGTAAAGGAGAACGCGCGTGTTAATCGAGCGTCGTCGAGAGCTGTTTATAGATTCGAGATAAGGATTTTTTGAGCGAGCATTTTTTTTTCTTTTTCTTTCTTTCTACGAACTGTGGTGTACGTGTGTGTACGTGTGTGATCGATGAACGGATGGACGATGACGTAACGTGTAATCCGCGATATCTCATACGAAAGAGAATCTATAAGATGGTAGAGGTAGTTCGTATTTCATATAACGGGTGACTCATTTCAATCGATTCAACCTTATCCCACGAAAATCTTTGAACGAGTTTCTTCGACGAAATTGTATATTTAATAACTCAAAGATATTCGTTAACATTCGAAAGATTTTCATTCGGATCGATGAAAATAACGTTTCGGTGAAAAACGCGATTGGGAAATATATATTATATGTATGTATATATATATATTTCTTTTTAATAAATCAACGAATTAAATTCTAACGGAAGATAAAAGATAAAGGAAGCTTTTATAAAATTGAATATATCATAAGATATAATGATATCTTCGAGGAAGAGAGAGAATTTAATAATTTATTTATTCGTTTATCACGAGATAAGCTACGAGATTTGCGTGACGAGTTAATTCAACGATTTCTCGTTTAACGGATTAAATTATTGAGGAAAGAAGAGAGAAAGAGAGACAAAAAGAGAGAGAGACAGAAATATATATATATATAGAAAGTATGTGTGTATGTTTATGGAGAAAGTATCGATTTTTATCTAATGTAAGATCGAATAATGTTTTAACACGCAACTGGACTTTTACATTGGTAGGTAATATTAATGATGTTCGTATGGATCGATTGAAATCAAACGCACGCACACCCTATATATATATAGTATTTGTAATAACCGTACTAATACAAATAAGATATATAGAAAACATCTATGATCTAGTAGAAATCGTGAACCTCGAAGAAGAATTAGTACCGTGCAACAATCTATAATACTTCCGTGTATCTTCCCTCGAAAGAAAGAAAGAAAGAGAGATATCGTTAATCCCGATTCGTAATAACGAGCGATCATAGATCTCCCGCGATAACTGAGCTATCGTCGATCGTTAAATAATAATAAGATGCGCTCGAAAACGTTCGACAAAGTTTATTCTCTTCCTTTATTGCAAAACGTTATTGTTCTTTCCACTCCTTATTCTTTCCCTCTCCAGTGACCAATTGGGAAAGAATATTACGTTATATTCAAAAGTGACTATTTAAATGTAACTCGATTTCATATAGCTGATTAAGCGATTTCTTGAAATCGATGATTAAGATTTCACTTGAAATATCGATAATTTTTTTATTCCAAAGTTTCGGCAGTTTTTCGTTTTCTTTTTTTTTTTCTATTTATTTCAGTCCATAGATACGATCAAATTTATCTAGTATATATATATATATATACATATTTTTCCTTTTTTCTTTTTTTAGCCTAGACTATCAATACAATCTATAAATAATGGAAAAGAATGTTCTTTTTCCTCTCTCGTTTTTTTTTTTTTTTTTAACAATTGACACAAAATTTAAAAAGATTAAATATATATACATGTATGTAAGTGTCAGATGGCTCTCATATATACGAGGAGTATAAAAACGTATCGAACGATTCTCTCTCTCTCTCTCTTTTTTTTTTTCTTTGAACGATAAATAGATAGGACATTCGCTCTTGACACACGTGCGTGCCCTTCGATCAAGGAGAGCCCGTGAGTTTTATCGTGCTCGCTCGGCTTACGCTTCGCCGAGGTTGAGAGGAGTTCTGCAAATTAGGCCGTGGCCCACTTTGTTGAGCGTGCCGCAATAGAGCAGCGGCCCGTCGAGCTGCTTACAATTAACGGAGTGAGGAGGAGAGACGGAGATAGAGAGGAGAGAGAGAGAGAGAGGGAGAGAGAGAGAGATCGATCAGAGAGCTAGTCTCAAGACTAGAAAATAGAAGTAAAAGAGAGGTTGAGGTTACCGTTTCGATGGATCACTATCTAAGATAGTTCTTCTCTTGCTATATTCGTCCCTCTCTCTATCTCTCTCTTTTTCTCTGTGTCTGTCTTCGTCTCTGTCTCTCTTTCTCATATTTCTTTTTCCGTCTTACACATACAGTCGACACGGTGCAAAAAGAGTCGACAGTTCGATCGATCGTTTTTATTATTATCTAAAACGATCTATTTTCGTCCTAGTAATCGTTCGTCTATCTAATAATAATTATGGCATACGATTCGATTATAATACTTTGATCTTTCAAAATTGTTCTATTTTTCTCGTCTCGTTTCTGATAATTATTCTAATCTGATATTCTAATCCGATTACGTTTAAATGCGATTGTCAAATTTATCGAAAATAATACGAATGGGAAAGTGAGAAAGTAACAAAGTGGGAAGTGTTATTAATTAATTAGAAAAAGAAAAGAAATGGAGTCGGGAAAAAGGAAAGAATGAAAAAGAGCAAAGAGAAAGATTAGAACGATCAATATTTCACATGAATTCATTTTAAATTTAATTACTCTTTATCTCTCTCTTTCTCTCTCTCTCTCTCTCTCTCTCTCTCTCTCTCTCTATCTCTATCTCTATGCATCTATACGACATATTTTTCTAAGATATAGTAAAATCGTTCACCCGGTATATCTCGAGGCGAGTTCTTACCGTTGGGAACTATTTAAAGAGACGATGAACGTGCATCCTCGTTGAACCGTCGAGAATATGACGCAACGAGCGGACCGTTGCACGAGACTCTCCTCTCCTCGGGCGAATGCACGCGTTTCGAGAGAGAAAGAGAGAGAGAGAGAGAGAGAGAGAGAGAGAGAGAGAGAGAGAGAGAGAGAGAGAGAGAGAGAGAGAATAAACGAAATAATAAGAAATAATAAGAAGAAAGTCTGAATATATTTTTCCTTTTATTTTCAATCGATTCTTTACAAACATCATCATCTCTCTCTTCGTCACGAGTGAATATAGTAAAATTTCGACTTGGTAAACAAGAGTATTTATTTGGAAAGTGTACAGTCACCGAAGATAGGAGACAAGAAGATAAGATATGCATCGGGTGCTGATGAATCGACAACGAAGCGTTAGAGATAAATAGATAGATAGATAGATAGATAAAGAAAGAGAGAGAGAGAGAGAGGAACAATGAACATGCATGGTTTATTGTGCCAACGAATTGGAGCGAGAGCGTTGGTTGCGTCATTCACGTATATTTCGAAGGTCTCTGGACGACGTTAGGGATCGAACGTCGGATCGATATGACGTGTCATCTTTATCATAAGAGAGAAAGAGAGAAACGAAACGAATGTAAGTTATAGAACCTATGGTAGTTACATATATTTAGATACACATATGCAGTAACGTATAAGCATTGAAATGAAATTATTTTGTATTCTTTCTTTTCCTTTTTTTAACTATAGACAAAATTCCTTCGCCGTTCGATTATGATCTCGTGCGATAATGATTCTTCGATTTTGCTAGCGTGATCACCATTTTTTATTTATCTTTTTCTTTTCTAATTCTTTCTCCGTCATTCGAAAAAATCGAAGTAATCGAGATCGATACGACGTATGCGTTCACGAACAAACACACAAACACACACACACATATATATATATATACACACACAAAGAAATCACATATCCGTAAGCGAGCACTACCGACGTGTCAGGGACACGTGTAAGACGGCGCGATATCTTAAACTCCGTTAGCTAACCGCACGTAGACGCGCGTTTTTCGCGTGAAAAACGATCGAACACGACATACGATCTTTCTCTCTCTCTCTCTTTCTCTATTCGATGGATCGAGGGATATCATATAGACGCGAACTTCGCGAAAATGGAACGGCCGGGAGGGACGTCGTCTCGTCGACGTATCGATCGAACGTCTCGTTTCGATCTCGTTGTTTACCGCGTTTCAGAGTTCATCGGTTCTTTACCATCTTTTCTCTCCTTTTTTTTTTATTTTTCTTTTCTTTTCTCATCGACGAAAAAAAAAAAAAAAGAAATAACAAGATCGTTTGGAAAATGTGCAACGAAATAATACGTGGGTGGACGTGGGGTGGATGTAGGGGGCGGAGAAATAAATACGAAGAATCGAATATAATTAAAAGGGTATTTAATATAATGGATGTAGAAAGTACTCACCAATTTTGAAAGATTCTTTCGGATACGATAGCACGTCCAACGGTCGATGCACTTTGCTTCTATATGCGTCAAGCGTTCGTACGAATAATAGCGATGGTTGATGGTAGTGACGATAGTAGTTGTAGTAATAATAATTGTAATAATAATAAAAATAAGAATAGTGATAATAGACAACAACAAGAACGATGAACAAAAACTAAAGATTATTTTTTTCAAGATTGTCCGATTTAATTCGGTTATGCGATCGATCGAACGATCAAAGTTTTATTATACGCGCGCGACAGAGAATGCACGCACACGAGTTTTCTTGTCCTATAGATTTCTCTTTTCGTTTTTGAAAAAGTTCACGAACGACACGATAACCAATGTTCCTGTAGAATATTTCTAAGTCACTGTCGGCATAACGTGGAATTATTGCTCGATTTTCTTCCTGTTGAATCCTTCGGTTCTCTCTTCTTTATCGTTCAATTCCGCACCACAAACGAACGTCTCGATTAAGTACGCGTTTCGTGTAGGAGCGAGGAAACAGAAGAACAGAAAGAAAAAGGAAAGAAAGAATATATGGTCCACCACTTTCGATAAATGCCGATAGAAAATTAATCCTTTCGTTCTCGATCGGCCGAAAGAAATGTTCGAATCACTGATGGCTGCTGTCCTGCACGATATTTATATACACACACATATATATATATATATATATATAGATATATCCATACATACGTACATATATGTATATTAAAAAAAAAATCGAGATCGAAATCTCGAGAGAGAAAAATATATATCTATATATCACGATCACACGATCAGACGAAAATCTTCTCAAACAGTGAACTTGAACCCTGCTTCGAAACTCGGTAGAGTCTTGACTGTCTCTTTCTCTCTGCGTGAATGAGGAGTAGAGTAACTACTTATATACACGACTACGAGAGAATTCCTTTCCGAAAGAGAAATGCGTTTTGTCAGAGCGCGTTTGTGAGACGTTCGAACAGACGTCTGCTCGCTCCGCTACCAGACTGCAAACTGAGTGCGCGCTGCGTGAGACCCGCCGACTTGGCCCTCAATGTCGCGTCGTCTGGCTTCGAGTTCGATGCGAGAAGGCTGACGGTGCGCTGGGTTACGCGCGCACTCTACTCGTGCTGCCACTTCTCTCTCTCTCTCTCTCTCTCTCTTTCTATCTCGCACACTAAACGTTCTACTCTCTGTTAGAGATACGTTTGTACGTATATATGTGTGTGTGTGCGTTGTGCGCACGTATACATCTCCTTACCGTGAACGAGGGGGACCCTCGCTTTTGCCGTTTCTATTCTCTATATACACGCGTCTTTTAAGTTAGTAAGCGTTTATACGTGGCAATGTTGGTGGAGGCGATGTTGAGATGGTGGGGAATGGTAGGAGAGGAGATGGGAGAAGGGAGGATGGGCTATACGCTGACGAAGGAGGGAGGATGGCGGGGTGATGAGAAGGAAGGACCACGTTCCAAGGTGGGGGAAAGTTTATGCCCGGTTTATACGCTACCTCCACCACTTTTCCTTCGTCGCTCTTCTCTATCAATCCCGTCCTACGTCAGAGAGAGAGAGAGAGAGAGAGAGAGAGAGAGAGAGAGCTACTCTTTTCTTCCTTCCCTCTACCTCTTCCCCTTCCCTTTTACCACCTCTCCCTCCCACCAAAACACCCACCAACCCACCCACCCCCGTCGCTAACACCCTCGTACGCTCAACCACCTCACCACACCCCCTAACACCTGCCCCTCCATCGAATCCCCACCCATTACCAGCCACCAAATAGCAGCAGCAGTAACAGCAGCAGTAACACCACGTTGTCTTCGTCGTTGTCTCGTTTTCGTCGTCTTCGTCGTTATCGTTGTCGTTGTCGTCGTTGTTGGTGCCGTTGCATCGCATCGCATCGCATCGCATCGCATCGCATCGCATCGCATCGGCTAACGTCGTGATCCTCGTCACCGTCGTATCCAAGAGTAGGGATAGGCAACGCACGACGCGAACGGGGCACGCGTACAATTAGATTGCGTCGCGCGACGACGCCGAGCGTTTCGTTTATATTGCGACCTCATCCTCGATTATTTCTTCTCCCTTTTTATCTCTCTTTTTATCATTTTCTTCTCCTTTTTTATACTTTTCTTCTTAGATTCTTTTTTATTTTCTTATTTCACCTTCTACTGCTTTCTTTCTCTCCTGCTGTCTTTCTCTTTTTTTCATTCTATTTTTTCTGTTCTTTTTTTTTTTTTTTTTTTTTTTTTACTAATTTCTCTTAGCTTAGATTTCATCGTATGTATAATACGTACGTATATGTATGCGTTTATGTGTATATGTATATGTATTACGTATCTACGCTTATGATCATTCTCCAAATATGTTACGAAGCCAAGGTCAGACAGATAATTTCATAATCGAGATACTCGGAAGTGATATATCGTATGATACTTACGTCTATGCTTCTCTCTCTCTCTCTCTCTCTCTCTTTCTCTACGTTTCTCTCTTTATTATGAGAAAACAAGCTAATCGATTAGTTATGTTATAATTACTTTTTTCTTGTTGTTGTCTCGATCAATATCCGATCTTTCGATACGTTTCTCTCTATCCTTTTTCGTCGTTTTTAAATATTCGATCTTCTCATCTCCTCTCTCCCTGTCTTTTTCTCCCAAAAGGCGAAGAAACTTATTCAAAAAAAGAAAAAGAAAAAAGAAAGAAAAAAAGAAAAAAGAAAAAAAAAGAAAAAAAAATGTAAGAACACACGAAGCAATCGATTATCTTTTTTCAATGGTAGACAGAAAATATTTTTCTAAAAACATTGTTATTTCGCGGGAATGAGAAAGGAATGATTTATGTTGATTGCTTTTATAAGGTTACAGTTTAATCGTCGAAATCTCGAAAATTGGCCAGCCGTATGAGAAAACAAAGAGAAGACGAGTTCGAGCGCCACTTGGGCGACGAACGAGAGTCCGTTCGCTGGTCGTACTTCTCTCTCTTTCTTTCTCTCTCTTTCTCTCTCTCTCCCTCTCTTTTTCTATATGTATATATATATATATATATATATATATATATATATGTATATATCTTTCTCTGTCTGTCTTTTTCCTTCTCTTTCTCTCGTTCTCCTCGCCTCTCTCACGATCCCTCCGTAAACCAAACGCCAGACAACGAGGGCATCAGCCCTCGTGAATCAGCGCCGGTCACCTTCACTTTTTATGCAACTTTGTTAAGCTCCGACCTCGCCCATTCAAACGAAATACTTACGTATGTATATATATATATATATATATATATATATATATGTATGTATATATGTATGTATGTATGTATGTATATAAATATAAATAGCTGACTGTTCGAAGAATGTTTTTTTTTTTTTTTATTTTCTTTTAATTATCTATTCTAATAAGATTAATGGAATCGATTTTATTCATGGTCTAATAAGAGATATTCGTATATAAATGAGAGAGAGAGAGAGAGAGAGAGAGAGAGAGAGAGAGAGAGAAAATTCAATGATTATTCAATCATTTAATGCCTATAAGCGCTGTTGCGTAAATGCGTGTAAAAAAGAAAATTATATAAAAGAAAACAATGATGAATTAAATGCATACGAATGTAAGCGTAAATACATAAGTACGTATAGTATCTACGTGAGATTTTTAAGCAACCGAGAAAAATACGATTGATATTGCATTCGTTTGCATTTATGTGCGCGTCTATGCGGAGTCGTTTAAAAAAGAAAACAAAAAAAGGAGGAGAAATAAAATGAGAGAATAACAGAATTAAATAAATAAAAATAAATAAGTAAAAACGAGAAAAGGTAAAAAAAAAGGAAAATAAAAAAACATTATTTAAAAGAGAGGAAAGTAGGGGAGCTATGTATATATATATATATATTTTCTTTTTTATTTTTGTGTACGATCGATATAAAACGTATTTTCATTTTATTTTTCATGTTTTTAATATCAATTAACGGTAAAAAGGTATATAAGTACATAAGTATATGTATTTATGTATGTACTTAGTCAATCTATCTCTCTCTCTCTCTCTCTTTTTTTTCCTTATTGCTTCAATTTTTATCTCATTCAGAATAATTATTTTCTGATGATATTAACGAGAGCTGTGTTCATGCATGTCTTATTACAATTATTAACTGTTTTACTTGTAAAGACTTCGTTTTACGTTTTCTTTTTGTTTTTTATATCGAACGATTACAACTACATTCGATTTTTTACCACGTAATATTTCTCAAAGAACCGTTGTTTATACGTACACACACACACACATATATATATATACATGCTTCGTACATGTACGTATACACATTTATAGGATTGTCTTATTTAAAATTGAACGCTTCGATACATATTTTCTGCGGATTGCGTCATACGAAAAAAAAAGAAAGAAAAAAAATTACAGGACAAAGTTGAATCGTTCGAAAGAGGGTTATACAATGATCATAAAAATTGTTATTATTTTTTTCTTTTCCTCTCTCTCCCCTCTCTCTCTCTCTCTCTTTTAAGATCATTTTGTTAATAAGTATATCCAAAGACCTCGATGGATTCTTTTTTTTTTAAATAGATTGATATATTTTTGTTTGCGTAGTATGATAATATATTATATCGTAATTATTATATATTATAATTATTCGTAGATTTGTATTATATCTATATACATATATATAAAATTATTATAATCATCCATATATTATAAATAAATATATATGTATGTATTTCTTTTTTTTTTAGATTGTGAATTATCCACTTTTGTCTCGTTTCTTTTTTTTTTTTTTTTTTATTATTATTCGTTGAAAGATGAGCGATCAGGATTAGTCAGGAGTAGTCCTGAGCGTAATATAGTCGATTTCATGCTTTTTTCAAGGAAATGTCGCGTCTAAATTGCGCAGGTGCACCTTCTCTTCCTCCACTTCCTCCTCATCCTCCCTTCTTCTTCTTCTTCTTTTCCTCTTCCTCTACGGACGTTTCTTCTTTTATCTATTCAAGCCTTCGAGATAGCGAGTTCGCAAGGCCGGACGCATCTCCCATAACGATACGATTCGCAGGCGTAACACGTTCTACACGATATATTACGTATTCTACGATAATATAGTATAGTATGTAACTTCTTTTATTTCTTTTATTTTTTATTCTGCCTCTCTCTTTCGTACTTTTTTCTTCGTTTACGTCTACGCGTTAGTTACGTCTACACGATGCTAACGGTCTTCTGCTTCCAGCAAACAGTTGTTCTATATAATTCTCAAAGATGTAAGAGATCGAAAACGAGACGATGAAAAAAGAAAAGAAAAAGAAGAAACAAAAAAGTAAACAACTGCGATGATAAAAAAGAAAAAAAGAACAAAAGAATGAAAAATACGACGGATTATTTTAATGGACGGACAGTGATTACGACGAATTCTGACGAGGATAAGGATCCTTGTCGAAAATACGTCGGATCAGATTTCTCACGATAATAAAGATAAGAAAAGATCGACGTGTAACATTTTTTCTCCGTCTTCTTCTTCTTCTTCTTCTTTTTTTTTTCACACGACGTTCGGTCCTCCTAAAAAATCTTAAATATTAATCACAACAACAAAACATGGGAAGAAAGTGAAAGGAGATAGAAAGAAAAAGAAAAGATAAAAAAAAAAAAAAGAAAAAGACAAAGTAAAAAAAAGAGAAAGAGAAAGAGAAAGAGAAAGAGAAAGAGGACTTTAAAACTACGTCGAGCGACATTATCATCGCGACGATAATTTGCGAGTGCCGAGTCTCTTCAGACGCGTTTCGGCAATTTGATTTGCATAGATCTTATACGTCGCGTTTACGATGGGCCGATTTGGAATTTCAAGGACGCGCACTTCGGGACGTGCACTGCGTCACTACATCTTCTGTGTGTATCTGTCTGTCTCTCTCTCTCTCTCTCTTTTTTTTTTCTCTATTTCTCTCTCTCTTTCTCGTTCGCTCCCGCATTCGGTGCAGTTTCCTTCGCACACAGGGTGTGCCCGTCGCATGATTGTGTGTCTTCAGACCGATCACGAATATTGTTTGCACCAAAGGCGAACGGTTAAAGGACCTTAGTTGCCATTCTTAATCAATTCGATTCACGATGCTTTGTTCCTTTATCGTTATGATCATTATTATCGCGATCATTATGCGTTTCTCGTCCCATCAAAATTCTCTCTCTCTCTCTCTCTCTCTCTCTCTCTCTTTCTCTCTCTCTTTCCTTTTTTCTCTTTCTCTGTTGTACACTCGTTTGATTTGTTCACTATCATAGAGGGTCAAAGTCTGGCCGACATTTAATTTATGTCAATATTATTTTAAATGTCTTTCTAAACTTCTTTCTTTTTGGATGACTATGAGATTCGCGCGGGAAACATCCGCAGCCGGATGTCGTCGAAGACTAATGAAAGATATAATTTATTAAATGAGTTTATATCTTCGATATTGTTTTCATTGTGATATATTTCTTTGCTTCTTTTCGTGAGAGGAAATTAAGCTTGATAAATTCTGTGCAAATTTTTATTTTCATTACGAAAAATCATTTCGTTGCAACGTACGATTTTGTATTGGTGATTGTAGAGCGTTGTGGAAAGTAAAATATTTTGCGTCCACAAGTAATAAATAAATCTCTTTATGAAAATTTTTTCTTAGAAAAGGTACAATTTTATTTCTTGTCTTCTCCGAATACGCGAATAAACAGATTCGAGAAAAATTTGTACAACGAGTTAAAAGCGGATACTTTAGGGTATGGTATCTCTTTATTGGTAATGTGTTACGCGTAAAACGGCATTCCAAAAAAGTATCTTCTCCTTTCGAGAAAGTAATAAAATAAATATGATCGCTTGGAATAAGAATTTATATGCCTCGATTGAGAAATAAATATTTATTGTGAAAAAGCAGAGATCTTGTGTTTTTTAAGTTTTCGAAAATGTTGATACCGTTCGAAGAGATATGATTTTTATATCTAAATTTTTTAATATATATCTATCTTTTTTTTTTTAATATATATCTAATTTATATATATATATATATATATATATATATATATATATATATGTACGTGGATGACATATAGAAGCGAATTGAAACGAGAGGAGTGTTTATCAGATGACAAAAGTCAATCGGCGTTTCTAAGCACGGTGTCGAGTGTACACAATTGTCATCGAAGACTATAAACTTAAAACGAGAATGTGTTTGCGCGTATAACTCATTGCATTTGACGATACAAAAACTATCAATGCATTCGCATACTCGAGATGATTTCTAATCACGTTTAGATACTTAACTCGTTCGTAATAACGTACGATGTTTCACTATTATCGGTGTTCCTTCCTTTCTCTCTTATCGCAGTGCATCCATTTTGATTGTCGTTAATTGAACAGCTGAAAATATTCATATGCATAGTCAACGTTATGTTATGACGATAATGATCGTTTTCGAAGATGACACATCACCCGGATGCAATGACTCTCTCTCTCTCTCTCTTTCTTTTTCTTTCTCTCGTTTGAAAACATTTCTTTCCAATTTTAAATGTCTCTGAGTAACCATTTATTTTTTCTTTTCATTTTCTATTTTTATTTTTTTTTTAGTTGTTTACGAAAACAATATTATTTTAGAAAATATCATCTTTTCATTTCGCCTAATTTCCTTTTTATTATTAACAAGATTTCTCAATAATCTGACGTGTATCGTGATTGGTAATTATTGCTTGATTAAACTGCTCGAAATATATATTAATTATATCATCAATGATACACCACGATAATACAAAAAAAATACACAAAAAGACAATCATTTTCTAACAATAAACAAATTTATACTACAGCCGAAAATAACGACTCTCTCTCTCTCTCTCTCTCTCTCTCTTCCTCACTTGCAAATATTTCGATTAAATTTTAATAGTCTCTAATAAAAAATAATAATATTATTATTTTTCTTTTCTTTTCTCTTTCCTCTTTCTTTCAAGTTAGAAAACAGAATTATTATATAATCCTTTTATTTCGAATAGTTTTCTTTTTTATTCGTAAGATTTCCCGACGTCCTTCATCCTTAATCGAAAATATAAAAATTATAAAATATTCAAAAAAAGGTGTAGGTTCTTAATTCGATATCGACGTATGTCGATATTAAATTATAGTATCGGAAAAGAGCTCGTTATCGGCCGTCTTTCTTAGCGTTGGCGGTAAACTCGCAAGGCCGTCGCAAGACCTCGATATCTGGATTAACGCGGGCTTTCTTCGAGGTTTCGAAATCCTGTTACCACGACCGGTTCACGAGACATTTTGTTCCTTTTCGATGTTGTGCATGCATATGTACAACCAACGGAGAAAGAGAGAAAGAGAAAAAGAAAAAGAGGAAGAGATAAGAAGACAAACGGATAGTAAAGGACAGGCTTGTTGTTTTATTGAGCGATTAGTTGAGTTTAATACGAAAGATTAAAAAAAAGAAGACAGAAAGTAATAATAATATGTGTCCGAATCAATAATTCAAAAACAATCAGAAATGGAGAGAGAGAGAGAGAGAGAGAGAGAGAGAGAGAGAGAGAGAGGATAAGGAAGAGATTGTTTTACATATTTTTATGTTTAAAGTCAACGTTAAACTCGCTCGAATTTATATATCTTTCATAAATATCAATATTACTTTTACAGTAGATATCCTCCGTTTCTCTTACTTTCTCCGTTAAATAAAATATAACGACGGATCGGCATATAAATAAAATCCGTTTGTATTCGACATCGATTTGTCAAAGATATCGATTAATTTGGAGGATCAAACGACATTGTTAGAGGTCGCGCGTACGTAATTCCTCGAATCGTTTTTGTTCGAGATTGAAATTACGATTGCGATATAAGCGAATCGGTGAAAAGATGGATAGATATACATACGTACGTGTATATACATATGTGTATGAAAATTGTGTACATACTTACATTATGTACATAACTACGTTTATACGTTTATATACACTGATATTTAATATTTATCTCAGTACGAATCTAGTTTCGTGACTTTGTTTGCGATCGTTGGACCATTAGCAAAGCGAGAGAGAAAGAGAAAGAGAAAAGGAAAGAGAGAAAGAGAGAGAGAGAGAGAGAGAGAGAGAGAGAGTGCATATTTTAAATAACCACCATAGTATACAATAATAATTTTCCTTGGCTTAGCTAGAATCTGCTCTCACCTTAACTACGAAGAGACTTTATGGAGAAAGTGTAACTGTTAAAGTAATAGTGACGATGCAGGTGTAATCGAGATTGCGCATGCGAATGCCTCGAATCTGATTGGTTGGTTGGATGGCTGGTTGGTTGGTTGGTTGGTTGGTTTGTTGGTTTGTTGGTTGGTTTGTTGGTTGGTTGGTTGGCTAGCTCACTGTCGTGTTCTCGTATAATCGAGCTTACTTGTGAGAGCAAATACCGCGGGAAATTTTTCAATCTCTAGAACGACATCTTAATAAGATTTAAGATGAGATAATAAAAATCGATTGCTAAGAACTATCTTATCAACGTCGTCTTACCGATCTTTTTTTTATCCACAATGTTGACGCGTTAGATCTTTGAAATACATTACAAATTAGTTATTAAGTTTGATAAGCATTAGATCTATCGATCGAGTTAAATCAAATTTTAGAAATGTTCTTTTCAAAATTTCAATGTTTTTAGTTTTGTTCTTAGACCCTTCGTTGAGTTAAGATGTTTCTTTACTTAGACATGTTTTTATAAATTTCTTTTTTTCTCTTTCTTGTTTTCATTTTCTCTTTTTTTTTTTTCCTGATATATTATACATCATACATATACAGGAGATATATTTCAAAATGCGAAAGTAGTTTTGGCGATCTCAGTGATAATCCAAATAAGATTAATACTTCCAATTGTTGTGTCAAAACAGCAATAATATTAATAATAATAATTATAATTATAATTTAAAGTAAAATTAATAATTTGGTTTTTTACGTCCTTTCCGAATTATCTTACTCGTATCTTTCATTTTCTTTTTAATTTTGTATTAATATTTTTTTTTTCAATATTATCTTTAGCTTTTCTCCTATTTTCGAATTATTTACAATGTAGTTCTCTCGATATTACGACGGATTGTAGTATCGTTTTTTTTCTTTCTTTTGCAACAGAATATTTTTAACAGTTTTTTTTTCCCGATTATCTCGTTTCTATTTCGTCCTTCTTCTTTTTTCTTTTTTAGTATGTGTTAATAGTTTTTTTTTTTTTTTTTTTTTTTCGTATGCTTTAGATTTCGTTCATCGCATATCACAGCAACAAAGGATTCTTTTAGAGAATTAATTTTTCGTATCGTCAATAATAACAATAGATTTAATAACTTATTGAAGCGATTGGTTCCAACAATTTTTATAAAAAATTTTCATTTCGAATTTCGTATTGTTTCTTTGTTTCTTCTGTTTTTGTTTCGTACTAACTTTTCCTATTATATCTATACGCGTATGATGAATATATAATCAATATTTTCACTATAACTTTTCCCATTATACCTATGATCAATTTTATAAATATCTTTTTTTCTTTTTTCCTTCTACTCTTTGTTTGTTCATTTTTTCTTTCTTTCTTATAAAAGATACATACATATATATATATATATATATATATATATATAAAGTTTATTTTAATATTTTATTACGATTGTCGATAGTTTTAATATTAAAGCGTTTATCATCACTATGTAAATATCGTTATCGCGAATAAGCCATTTAGAGTACAAAACTTACGATTAATTTTTTTTTTTTTTTTAGAAATAATTGTATTTCTTTTCATCTTGAGCAATTGAACGAAAAAAGTAGGATAAAAATTCATTGTAATAATCGAAAAGCCATTTAGTTTTCAATCTACTTGTAGTATCTACGTGAATTTTTTTTTTTTTCTGAGAGTGAAAGAGTTTTATTTTATTTCATGTATCTTCGATTCGATGATCAAAAAAAAAAAAATAGAAAAAAGAAAAAAAAAAAGAAAAGGATATTTAGACATGGGACGAAATAAATGAAACATTGCCGAATAAAATTTTCATTCGAACGAAAATGTTAGTGGGCCGTGTAACAGTTACGGCGGTGAACGTAATAGACTGAGACAAGCAATCGTTCGGTATATCGATCGGTCGAACGATAAAGATCGAATAATGTGTTGAAAAAAGATTCTCGTTCGGTTTCGACAAGGTTCAATGGCCTTTCTCAGGCGCCAAATTTTAAAGACGTCGTCGAACGCTGACTTTGCTGTATGCTCGAGCGTTGCTGGTTGGTCGGTATGTTTGTATACCGGGTGTTTCAAAATTAACATTTTCTCGCAACAAAAAAATATCATATTCGATTCGGTCGAATAGAGTTTTTCGTTATTCTCGTGGATAAAAGAGTCGTTTCATTTTTCTTTTTTTCTTTTCCTTTCCTTTTTTTTCTCAACGATAGATAATAATCATACATACATATATATATATTTTTTTTTCTTTTTTATAGCACGTTTCAAATAAATTTATGGTTCGTATCAAATAAATTTTTATCTTTTTTATTTGTCGGTTGTTTGGTCAGTTCCCAACAAAAATTATGATTTTACGTTCATACGTTCAAACTTACAAGGAGTATACGTGTTTCTCAAAGTCCTCTTATTATTGTATTCTCGTTTTGGAGAGATATATTATCGTCCCCATTGGAAAGTAGTTTAAGATCCTTTTCGTACCTCGGCTACCTCGGAAGATTCTTTTTCGCTGAGCCTGTAGAAAAGACGGGAGCCTACTTAGCTTGCGGACGGTACTTTCATCGGCCAAGTGAAAGCAATATGAAAGTGCTTGATTGCAAAGTAGAAAGGTGAAATGTACGATAAAAAGACGAAGCCGTTACGTGCGTGTATACCGGTCGACCCATTTGAGATTTGCTGTTGTGCTCGCGCGCGCGCGCACGCGCGCACGCTCACGATAGAGAGAGGGGTTGGAGAGAGAGAGAGAGAGAGAGAGAGAGAGAGGGAGAAAGGAAGGAAGGAAGGAAGGAAGGAAGCAGTTGATTATATATGTATGTGAACGACGAACGAGTAAGTGAGTTGAAGAGAGAGGGAGATACAGAGAGGCAGAAATAGAGAGAGAGAGAGAGAGAGAGAGAGAGAGAGAACGTTCGCACCACACGTAAAAGCCCTTGATTTTAGTGACTAAGGTCAACGATCGTGGTCATTCATTCTTTCACGCTAGCGTACAATTCAACTACCAATTCAGTTCTTCGCATAATTGAAATCGTACGTGTCTACTCAACTCGTTTATTTTCGAATTGATCATCGGATGAAACGTAATAAGGGACTACGTTAACATATGCCGAATATAACAGATTGATATTAACGTTAATACTGTCGATCTCTGTTTTATTATCCATTCGTTATCGTTTTGATATCATTTGATTTTATAATAATATATGTGTGTGTGTGTGTATCGATTAAGAGTTCATTCGAAGAAATTAAGTTAAAAGGGATAAACGATTAACATTTTTTTGTTTATAACTATTTCTTTGTTCTTTTTTTTTTTTTTTTTTTTTAATTATGTAAACAATCGCTAAATCTTTTATCGAATATTTCTTCGCTTTCTTTTCTTTTCTTATCAATTTTATAACCCCGTCGGAATGAAATCGAGCAGCGACAAAATAAATAAATACATAAATAAATAAACATGAAAAAGAAAAAAGTGATCGAGCATATATATGATAAATATTCTTCGTAGTTTAATAATTTGTTAAATTTTCGAAAAATTCGAAATATCTTGCCTTTGTAAGCGCTTTATGCTTTTTACACTTTCACCCTTCAAATGTATATATGTAGTATAGTTTTTGTGAGGCTCCAGTTTGTCCGACCGTTTATAAAATAAACCCGAGGCCAAAAACCTTTAGAGATCCTCAAGAGTACCCAGGATTTGTGGTCTCGGGAATCAACAACAGCACGTTGCAAACTACCCTGCGGTTCCATCGTCGTCATTATAGTTATCATTATCGTTATCATTGTCATTATTATTATTATTATTATTATTATTATTGCTATGTAACAACGTTGTACCTTGAACGTGGCCAATAGTTTATCTTCTCACTTTTCAACGACCAAGCCCTTTCCCTTCTTTTTCTTTTTCTTTTTTTTTCTTTTTAAAAAACTCGAAGGGATAAGAGTCGTTAGATGCAATTCAATTTCCGTGACACAACATTCGGCCATGATTTTATTGAATCGAGTCACGAGTCATATTAATTCTATTTAATAGAATTTTAAATGATGCTTGGATTGATGAATTTTTTCATGAATAATCAATTTGTTTCATAACAACAACGTGATTTTTGTAATTGCAAAAGAAGAAATCTGAAATGTCCGTCATTAATCTCTTTTTTCTTTTCTTTATGGTTTTGATAGTTTGTGTTGAATTAAAAAAAAAAAAAAAGGAAAAAAAGAAAGAAGTACGTAAATATAACATAAGAAAAGATTTCAGTTCGACATTTTTGAACGATTAATCGTTTTTTTTCTTTTTTATTTTCATTTTTTTTATATTTCCTTGGAGAAAATCGATGGGACATTTGTGACGAGTAGTATTTACTGCGGACTCGCATCTAAAATGAAATTTTATATATAATGTATTTCATAATTTATACGCACATTCCTTACCGACATATTTGTCGCAGTCAGTGATTAAAAAAAAAAAAGAAAAAAAAAGAAGAGAAAAATGAAAAAGGAGAAAAAGAAAGAAAAAAACGCGACGTTAATATTTACTTTTGCTCGAAATGAAATGTTGCGATGGAAAACATTTTTGCAGTGTAGACTATAAATATTTTGTTCGCAAAATGGTAGATTAAAAGTGATCTCTCTCTCTCTCTCTCTTTCTCTTTCTCTTTCTCTTTCTCTTTTTCTCTCCTTTCCCCTCGATTCGATTGTAATTGTTAAATTGTTGTAATACCGTCGAACACCGATAATGCATTATCGTACAATGATAAGAAATTATCATAAAATTATTATAACCGAGGTTATTTCATTCGGCACGGGTCACCAGATCGATAATGTTGCAACTACGTGATGGAACCCATGTATAGAGTTGGAAAGATGCGCAGAAGGGACGATAAAAAAGAAAGAAGAAAAACAACGTCGGAGATCTGTGATGTAAAGTTGCACGAAATCGTCACGGCCGATTCAATCTAATCTGTATAAACACGCATTAGCGTTATTCTTTGCTTTTTGACATAACGTGTTTTTCTTTTTCTTCCTCGTAAACACATTTATGTTGTTTTATCGTTTCTCTCTCTGTCTCTCTCTCTTTCTCTCTCTCTCTCTCTCTCTCTCTCTCTCTCTCTCTCTCTCTCTCTTTCTATACATATCTTTTATTTTTATTTTTTTTCTCAAATAAACAAATTATAATTTATATATGCATATATATTTATTATATATATATATATTATAATTTTCTATATTATTTTTGATATTGAATACATATTTTATTAATTGCTTATATTGCGTTATATGTGTATATGTGTGTGTGTATGTATATATTATAATTTATAATCTACAAGAGGAATTTAAAAAATCCGCGAATGATCTTTTTTTCCCCTTTTTAAAATATATTTCACTTTAAGAATGAAATTTATGTATATATATTGTACATTATCATCGTTTATGAATGACATAGTTTTCACAAATATCTCTGCTACGTTACCAATAAATAATTCTAATTTATAATATAATTCAAATTTATGATATAATGCAAATTTATAATAAAATTCATATATTACGATATAATGCAAAATGCATAGTATTATTTACAAATTTCATTTATAGTATTTTAATATCACAGTCTTATATGTTCTTTAATCCATTTTATTTCATTACAATTTATAATTAATATCGTTATAATAATTATATCATCATACAATTTATCAACTTTCAATAATTGAAGTTAAGTAGTAAGCTACTTTACTTTCTGCATACGTTATTTGTTATGCACGATTGTGAAAAGAGGACACGAGGGATGGATCGGATAATAAAATGAGAGAAAAATGATACGATGATAATAATAATAATGATATGTAATAAAATATCAATAGAAAGCTACTTTCCGAATCAGTACGAAAGTATTAAGTTTATTTATGTACATATAAGCGTCCACGTGAATATACAAAAGACATTTATATTTAAAAAAGCAGTAATACTTGAACAAAATAGTATACTAAAAAAAAAAAAAATGTACGAGTTGGTAAAAAAAGATGTTTTATTTTCAACAAATCACAAATGTATATGTGTGTGTGTGTATATATATATATATCTATATGCATATACTTATTCGTATGTGAAATATTAAAAACTAATAATAATATAATAATAATATTAATAATAATAATAATAATAATGACAATAATAATAATAATAATTCTATCTTTTTCTCTTTTTTTTTTTTTAATTTCTTTCTTTTTTCCTACTACGTTGTTAAGAAAGTATGTTCGTTCGTTAATCTTGCAGAGAGCATTGCTCCTGGAAATACAGGCGATGACATTCGATAATGACGTGCTTATATATTATATGTAACTGCATAATATGATTTTTTTCTGGAGCAAAAACAAAGAAAAAAAAAATATATATATATATATATATATATATATATATATATATATATATAAAAGAAGAAAAAGAAAAAAAAAAGAAGAAAAAATAATCACGTCGACGATCGTTCATCGTTGTATAGCCAAAGTTTATAGTATATTGCGATAAAAAAATGCCTTCTTGTAGCAAAAAAAGAAAAAAAAAAAAAAAGAAAAAATTCATCAAAAGGTCATGACGATGATTTCGAATGGTCATTGACATATTCGTTCGTATTAACGATGTTTCCATTTAAAGCTTTTATTGATAATGATACTGATTTGTACTCGATGTGTTTGACTTTATTTGCAAACATTTGTATTAAACATTTATATTAAAAGTTTTTATAAATTCATAAAAAGAAATAAAAGAGAAAAAAAAGGATCTTTTTTCTGAAATTTTACGAGACTTTGAATATGATGTAAGATCTATCGATGGATTTTGTTAACTCTGGCATAAAATAAATTACGAGATTTTTTATTTTTATTTAATATAATCTAACTTAAATAATTTTCAGGTTTCTTTTCGTGTTTTTTAAAGATTTGAAATAACAAATTTTTTTTTAAATATTTTTAATAATTTACGAAATCTTTTTAATCAAACTTTTATGTGGAAAATTCACGGATCAGAGATTAATTCACGGGTGATGTGTTCGCTATCGGTGATCTAAGATAAAAAAAAAAAAGAAAAAAAAAAGAGAGAGAGAGAAAAAAATTGATACGATAATAAGTTTTCTTTTACCTCTCGGGATGTCTTCATCATAAAATAAATTTTATAAAAAGACTACATTTACGATGATAAAGCAAACGATTATTAGTATATTTAACAATTAATGATAATTATTCTGATATATTAGAATATATCTCAAACACACACACACACATATATATATATATATATGATATACATATATCTTTCTCTTTCTCTCTCATTTCGATTATTTAAAAAAGATCTACTAATGACTACAAATATAAATATTTAATCATCGTTGCATCGTAAATATATTTTGTATATTATCAAGAAATAATAACGATGATACATTTGCAAAATATACGTAAGATTTTCAAGGAGATTTTAAAGTACATTTTTCGAAAAGAAATGATATAAAATATATCAATCATGTAATACATATGGAAAGCTGTCATTGGATCTGTCGGTACGTTTATCAAAGGATAACTCATAACTATTGTATAGTTAGCGATCGTTAATGCTTTGACGCATTCGTTTTGTTAACCGCGTCGTGTCATCGTCGTCGTTTCGATTATATCGATATAACACACACTTTGCTCATCGGGCAAACTGTTTATCGTTCCGGCGATTGTTCATTAATTCTTCAGGTGGTAGACTCTCGATAGCTACTGCTCGCGTTTAGGAGTGCATTCGTGTGTATGAGAGAGAGAGAGAAAGAGAGAGAGAGAGAGAGAGAGAAAGATATATGCATACAGACAAACAGGCAGACTGACAGACAGACAGACAGAGAGAGAAAGAGAGAATGAGTAATACGCTTCATACAACACTCTTCGTTACACCGATTAGATTTTCTTATAAATAGCCAGCTAATCGAAGATTAACTAATACGACGAATAACGAGGCTATTATTAACTCTTTAGCCTACGGCGAAACTGGAGCTCTATCGAACGTACACAAACTTCATATGAACGAAATTATTACTACGATCGTTATTTCGACGATACGTTCAATAATGCATTTAGTCATATCACGTATTAGTATAATACGATATAAAACGACTTCTTAAATTGCGTTTAAAAGAATTTAAAGATTCCAGTATGACGTTCTAACGATATTATTTCCTTTATCTAGATATTTTTGTGTTTATTATCGTTGGTATTTCATTTGTTCTTTTTTCCTTTTCGTAAGGTATTGTTTCGTATTATTTAATAATGTATGATCAAGTAAAATCAAGTATGATAAATAAAAAATTTATTAATAAGGTTTGCTAATGTATGAAGGATTGTTGTTATTAATTTTTGTTTTCTTTTTTTTATTCGTTCGCAATATGTCGTTCTTGTCGTCGTCATTGTGTATCGTAAAGAAAAACATGAGTTTGTATCTAACGAAAAAAATGATTCGGTTCAAGTGCATATCACTTTTGTCTTTTCCAAGTTATTTCAAGAAATTCGCGATAATATAATATTTGTTATACGATCATTACGTTTATACTATACGAAACAAATTGTATTCTTTGATTTTGTTCTAATTAATTAATAAATTCATTTATTATTTTTTTAAAAAATAAACTGTATAATTCGAAGGCCACGGATGAGGAAGTAGAGAGAGAGAGAGAGAGAGAGAGAGAGAGAGAGAGAGAGAGAGAAAATAGGAAGTATCAGTAATTTAATTTATTCAATCGTCTAAATCATCAATTAAATTATCTAATCTATTAAATGCGATTTCTCGTTATTAAGGATATTTAAATGCATATAAAAAAAAAATAATAATAATAATTGAAAATTCAAATATAATAGATACGGATAATAAGATAGTCGATAGCAGGTTGTTGATAGATAGTTGGAATGTTTAAAGTTGGAACGTTGTATTACCGGAAATCTAATTCTCTCTTTTTTTCCCTTCTCTTTCTCTCTCTCTCTCTCTCTTTTTTTTCTTTCTCTCAAGAGTTGTATTATAGAGACTTTTCTCGAGAACAATGTAGTAACGTGAAAGCGGTCAGGTTCAGACAGCTTTCGCGACTTCGACGTTATAATTGGCTAGTTTAATCTAGTTCTGTTTTTCTATCGATCTGTACGATGACTAGAATGAAATATACATTTATTTATTGATTTCATACCTAGACAAATATTGTTGAGGTCGATACTCGATAAAACACAAAAATATTTACTTGTTTGTTTGCTCGTTCTTTCGTTCGTTCGTTCGTTCGTTCGTTCGTTCGTTCGTTCGTTCATTAGTTTGTTCGTTCGTTCGTTCATTCGTTTGTCTTTAACGCGTTACGTTCTTTCCTTTTCCCTTTTTTCTTTTATTAAAAATAATTAAATATTTAATTTTACCAATTCACGATTTTACCAATTTATAATATAATAGCGTTTATGAACCCGTTAATTTAAAATTATTACTGTTATCCAAGTAATGGTATGGTATATTCACTTGGTTTCTGTCCTTGAAACTTTTATCGTGTAGTATATTTGTATTAAAAATAAATAAATTACGTCACTTTGGCATTCGGAAAATATTTATTCGGCAAACATTAAATGAGTGAAATATAACGCGAAATAATGATATTATTATTATATGTATATATATTTTATTATTATTATTATTACATAGTACCAGTTAGTAATTTCTTTAATATTCGTAGAAAAAAGAGATAGCTCGAGGAGCAAAGTCAGGTTGGTTGTCACGCTAGCATATCACGCACGTAATTCTACGCGTAACCGCAGGACGTATAGAGCCAAGATCACGTGCCAACGAGCTAGGAAATCCTAGGTGAGAGCACTATGAGAGAAAGCAACCCACCTCTTCTTCCTCTTCCTCTCTCACCTCTTTTACCCCTTTTCCTATTTACAAATATATACTTGGCCAGGTGTTGTTTGTTCCTACTTACACATCGTATCGATCCAATTCTTTATATGTACTTAACGCGTACTGAAAATTTATATAATCATTTTTCCTTTTTTTATTCTGTTCTTTTTCCTCTTTTCCGAACAGTCTTCTTCATAAATCAATCGAAATGTTTTAATAAATATTTCAACGTGTTGAAAGAAATTTTGTATTGTTCGCGAAATGTGAAAAATTTTTAATAGAAAAGTTTGCGATTAGTTCGAAAATATGCGCAAGTTTTATGGAATTTAAATAAGTACATACATACACACACACACATATATATATATTTATATACAATATATTTATTCATATATAGATGTGTCAATTATTTCTAGACGTATCACGTATTAAAATCTAACTACGTAAAAATATAAACTGAATATAATACAATATAATATAATACGTATTTACTTCTATCTCTGATATAATAATATATCCTTAATATTCTCACATTTTTATCTATCTATATTATTTTTTATCTCGCACAAATAAATTTCTTTTTCCGATATACCCTATAACTCCGCCATGATCGGAAAATCTTATTTTTTTCTCTCGGTTCGAGGAAACGGTAATCAATGCCAAAGGAGTTTCGCAACGTTCCTGTGATGAAAATAACGCAAAGTGCTTCAGTCTTGTATATACATACATCTATATATATATATATATATATATATATATATATATATATATATATATATATATTGCTATAACATTCTCTTGGAAAAACAGCGTGCTCGTTCTCGAACGATCGAGGATCAGTCATTATCATTATCATTATCATTGTAATCGTAATCATCATCACTACCATCATCATTATCATCATGGTTGTTGCCATAGTCGTCGTAGTCATGAACGTCGAGTTTACATTCGCTAACTCTTCTCGCTCTAACGTCTACGTTTGTAATAGATTCTCATTCATGTAATCTCTCTCTCTCTCTCTCTCTCTCTCTTTCTCTTGATCCTTCGGTCTGACGATCTATGACGAATCGATTACGATCCTGTCGCTCTTTTTCTTCTCTTACTTGTTTAATTTTTTCTTTTTTTATTTTTTCATTAGTTTATCTAACGACGTGAGAACTTATCTCTCTCTCTCTCTCTCTCTCTCTCTCTCTCTCTCTCTCTCTTTCTATCTATCTATCGTATATGATTTAAAAGCAATTGGACGCTGACGCTTTGGTCATCGCTTTTGAATCATCGAGAAGAGATAGAAGACACTCGTCATATTCTCTCCTCTCTTTTCTTTGTCATCAACGGAGTTACTCGACGCTGAATCATCGACAAAGAAGAGCCGAGAATATGTGTACGAAAGAGAAAGAAAGAACCAAACAGAAAGAGAAAGATAGACAGACAGAGAGAGAGAGAGAGAGAGCGAGAGAGAGAGAGAGAGAGAGAAAATCTTTCGAGTGCAACGAGATCGTAGAGCCGCCCGGATGACATTCTATATTGTGTGCGACAAAAGTGACCTTGGAGGTCAGTGATCACGGTCGACCACGTCGCTCTCGCTAGGGTAAAGGCCCTCAAGGTTAGTTGGGCATATTGGGCACGGGTAAGGTGCCTGTATCCGTTCTTCTCTCTTTTTCTCTCCACGATCGATAACTCCTTCTGGTTTGAAAAGAAAAAGAAAAGAAAGAAAAAAAAGCATCGTTGGAAGGTTGTCCGCCCCCTTTCTGTTCTTCCTCTTTTGCATTACATGCACCTTCGGAAACTCGAGAAACACGTTAATAATATATAAATAATGAAACGTAGTGCAGAAAGAGCCCCACGGCCAACGGGCAATCCCAAGTTCCAAAGATATAACTGCATCCTTGAAACGCGGATAAAACGTGGAAATGAAAAAAAATCGATCGCTCTCTCTCTCTCTCTCTCTTTCTTTTTATCTATCTATCTATCTCTTTTCAAGCTCCTTCCTTCCTTCGTTGCTTTGATCTTTATCTCTTTTTTTTGGGGGGAGGGAGAGAGAGTGGGTGGGTATGGGGGAGGGACGAAAGTGTTCGAAATAAATCTTTGCGATTAAATTTTCACGTGCGAATTATTCGAAAATTTTTGGGAACCCTAAAAAAAAATGTTAGCGTTAATTACGATCAGGGTCATACGTGTGTTTTATTTATAGATTACATCGTTTACGTCGTGTTACTTTGTCTTGAAATTTTATTGATACATCGTGTAAAATGGATAGATGCGTTATTTATTCGCATTCGACGATTCGAATTTGATACATGGATATTTTCTTATGGAATGAGTTATGGTCAAATGTATTATCGAAAGTAAACATTTTTCTATATCCTTTTTATTTATGGAATTTTCCGACATAAAATGTCCGTCAGAATTATATTACGGTTCTCAATGATTTTTTCGGAAAATTACTAAGTGAGTCCGTTTTGTTATCAAAGAGAATAATAGGGTTTAGGTTAATTCTTCAAGAAGGATGACGATCTCCATAAAAATCTTAAATAACGATAGAAGTTAAGTTACATCTATACAGTGTACGTTTTACTGTTGAATGATCTTTCAATACTTTTTACGATGCTGTTATTTTTTTTTTCTCTTTTTTCTTTTCTCTTGTTCTTTTTCTTTTTTTTTTTTTTAATTTTCACTCAATACTACGCCCGACAAAAATATGTTCTTCGAATTTCAGATTGAAGAGAATTTTTATTTTTATTAAATATTTAAAATATGTTATTACCTGTCTCGAATGCAGTAATAAAGTTTCTGCTGAGTGGTACGTTGAAAGTTCTGCAACGTACACCCGGTTCATTCAGTATTCAGATTATTTTCAATCATTTCTATGATCAATGATTAAATCTAAATTTTCAAGTAAATCAAATTACGACTCTCCGGTGAAATTATTTTGGTCGGACAAAAACAGGGGATCAATAATTTTGTTATTCGATATAACAGCTTGTACATTCGCCGGATTACACTGCAAAATGTTCGACTAGTACCACTCGGCAGAAACTTTGTTATAGAGGATACACATTTTGAATATTTAATAAAATAAAATTTATTTTCAATCTGTAACTTTGAAAACGCTAATTTTCGAAAACTGTTGGAATCAATATTTGTCAAAAAAAAAAAAAAAAGAAAAAGAAAAAATATAGGACCATCGTAAAACCTTTTCCAACAATATGCTATTTAATCTCTAATGACCATTAGGAAAATAATTTAAGGGATTTAGAATTGGAGGATTACGTCGAGAACATAAAATTGAGAAAATTGAACCGTCTGAATATTTTTCGAAATTTTCAAAATAATTCTGACAGACACTTTTCGTTAGGATACGTAGTATATATTTATATATAAAGTATCTATTATAATTAAGTACACATTATATAGTATTATAGACACACATACACACACACATATATACACACTAAATATTTTTCTTAATAAAAGATAGAATATATAAAAAAATTTATTCTAAGACCTTCACGTTAATTTTAACACGAATATTCGTATTGAAACAATCTGGATCTAAAGCGAGTTTTCTCTATTTCTCTTATGATATTAATAGAGAAATTATTTATATAACAACAGAACAACTGTACTTAAAGGATCCTAAAATTACAGTATCAATATAGAATCTTTCCTCACTGTTAATATCTCTATATATACGTAAGTATCTTCAACATGAAACATTATTACAATATTGTTCAATTAACTTTTCGTTTATCAATTGATATAAAATCGATTAAAATGGAATATTTGTAAAATAATTGCATGATGTTGGAACGAGAGTTCGTATCTATACTTATACATATTACTTGGATTCGATCGAATAAAAAATATCTATATATATATATATATATTGTTAAATTGTTTGAAATTATCGTAAATATCGTTACACAGGGATGATAAAAATGATGGAAATTGAAGTAGATATATTCGTTCCTTAGATATATTATTGTTATGAATAAAAATTTTTTTTTTGATGAAGCGATAATTTTCATTTGGGATGGTTAAATCGAGAAAATAAGAAGAAAGTGAAAAATCATGTAGGAGATCGTGGGAGGTGGGTCGTAGTAGTCTCTCATCACGATCGGCGACCGGTCGGTCGGTGGTCGGTCGTTGGCCTCAGAGGAAACAAGATGTCAGAGTACGAGAGAGTATGTTAGCTTTTCGTCGGAAATGAGATTATCTGGTAACGAAGAATAAATGACCAGATTGCTGTTACTATAAATAGCTTCTAACTTTTAAGTGTCTGCCAGCAGCTGTTGCAGATTATTCGGGTTTTAACACGATACGATTAGGTAAATGTATCGAGTTTCGATCGATGATAGATCTAACGATCACCTACTATTTCTGTTTCTTCTCTTTCTCGATCGTTGCGATAATTATATTTTTTTTCTTTCGCTTTGATAAAATCAACGAATCGTCGTTACGATCGCATTAGACGATCTCGATTCTCGATCGAATTAATAAATTTTTTATCTTCTTTTTTTTTTAGAAATTCTTTTTCTAATCTTTTAAATGTATCTACACGTATATATATATATATATATATATATATATATATATATACGTATATGTACTATTTATGATTATCGGATTATGAAAGAAAGAAAGAAAGAAAGAGAGAAATTCCTTTTTTTATTCATTTCTTATATTATCTTTTATATTATTCATTTTTAATTTTTGACTACAAAATTTAAAGAATAGAATTATTTATTCGTGTATCACGCTATCTTAATAATCCGAACGCGATTGATACGGATATAAATGGAGGAAAACTAATCGATGATACAAATCTATCTATCATCGATATACGAGTGACAAATTTTGAGATACGAAACTCGAATCTATCTGATCTTATAAGTACATATAGTATTACATGATTACATAAAAAAAAAAAGAACGATACGTACATCGCATTCTCTTTATCCATATATTATCTATCGACAATCTCGATAGATAATAATTCGTGAACTCCTTTTGTACAAAAAGAATTTTCCATCGATGAAAACGTTATCCTTTTACCGTTAGAAAGAAATAGGACGGGGAAATAATGGAGCCACCTGAAATATTTTATTTCTTAGACCGTAGTAAAGAAGCTCCCTTTCGTAAATATACCCATAGAGGGATGAATGGAAACCGAGGGTGAGGTATAGATTTATGGGCGTATAATGGGGGATCGATAGATCGAAAAATCGAGGTCAGCTATGGATAAAAAAAAAGAAAAAGAAAAAGAAAAAACTAACCTGCTTTTTTCCCTCTTTCTCTCTCTCTCTCTCTCTCTTTTCTTCTTTTTTCCCCTCTCTACGTCTCTCCCACCCTTCTCATTCTATAATGAACCTTGACGGACCGAAAAAGTAGGGGTTTTTCGGGTCGACGAATGTTAAGATCCGTTCTCGTAAGAAAAGAAAAAAAAGATTTAGCGGTTCTTCTTCTATTTTTTTTCTTTTTCACTTTTTTCTTTTTTTTTTTAAATCGATTTCCTGGCACCTTCGATCACCATTCATTTCAAACGCAATCCACCCCTCCCTCTCACAACCATATTCTTCTGTGTTATCTCAGTCATGCTCCTCTTCTACACTCTCCTACACTTTTTCTTCGCATTGTGTTTTTTATGTCAGACGTATATAACCGTATATATATTTATACATACATATGCACATGCGTGTGTGTGTCTGTGAATGTGTATCCATGTATGTTGTACGTATATACATCGTGCACTGTTCACCAATGGCATTGTGCGGAACAACATGAAATGTCTCCGTTGCGACGCAACGCGAAATAATATGCGGGTGTAATTTAGAAGCTTACGATATAGAGCGACTCGCGTTACATTTTCTTTTCGTTACTACGTAACAGGAAAAAAAAAAAGGGGCGCACCGTTATCCCGCACCCTTTCTTTCTTTTTTTTCTTTTTTTATTTCTTTTTGTTCTTGTTCTTCTTGTTCTTCTTCTTTTTGTTTTTATTTTTATTATTCACTTTGCTTCATGAATATATTTCTATTTGTTTCTTTTAATTATTCACAGAATAAATTATACCTATTTAAATTTATTTATAGATCGAGAAACTTTCTGATTTATATCATCATGATGTCACGTTATCGAATTGTAATCATTTATTTTGTCGCAAATTCCTTTTTGAGATTTTTAGATAAATCGTGTGTAACTCGCTTTAGAATATTATTAAGATATTGAAAATATTTTTACGGAATGTGTATATATATATATGTGCTTGTGGTAACGTGAGATTTATAAAATGCATATCTTTAATTTTTCTTTTCATTTCTTTTTTAATTCTTTTTTTTTTTCATAAAATCTGTCGATAAAACAATTTTAAAGAGGCTATATTATTCGTATTTTTTATTACACATAATTTTTTTTACAAGTTCGTATACACACGTAAACACACATGTGTATATATAAAAGTTGATTATAATATATATAATTGTAATAAGAAAACTTTGCAAATATTTTTCTGTCATCTAAAATTACGTATAATACAATTTATTCCAATTACGAAATATATATATATATATATATATATATATATAATCATTAAAAATACTAATTAAGAAATCGATTATCAATTAAAACCATTATCATTGTCTGGCTTTTCTTTGTTTTTATCCAAGAACGTTCGCTTACGATATAAAAGATAAAGCGACTACTTGGTATATGATCTAACCCGATATATACATACATACATACATATATATATATATATATATATATACATACATACATACATACATACACACACACACACATATATATATACACATATCCGTTCAAACGCGACGATTATTATCGAAATGACGTCGTTTAAAAAGGAGTCCCATTGCGACAGAGGAGATAAGTACTACTACATCGGCCTTTTTATATCTCTCCAAACGACGACCTTGTTTTTCTTCGTTCTTTTCTTTGCGCAATTACTCGTTGTTACGCGTGAATCATCGAAAAGTGGTGGTAGATCCTAAGGAAATCCGCCGCCACCGTCGCCATATGTTCTTTTCTTGCGAAATTTTCGATCCGTATCGACGTATACTCAAGAAAGAAAAAAAGGGAGAGAGAAAGAGAGAGAAATATATATACCTATATATACACAGGATTAGATAAAGACCGAGAAACACTGCGTGATTGCTCGACAGGTGTGCATACGTTTTGCATCTAACTTATCTCCACCCCCTCTTTTTCTATATATATATATATATATATATATATATATATATGCGTATGTCTCGATATTCTTCTAGGTAACTACGTATAAAAAAACGTCTCGACGATGATCCACATAGAATTAACGTTAAACGATCGGACAATGTTGATAACATTGACAACAATGGTATATTCGCAATTTGTCTTTAAGATAACGATCGAGAAAATGTCTGTTCTTAATTTGGATTAGATATACATATCTAACCGTTTTCTGATATACGATCGAATCGAGTTAAGAATTTCGATATGCATCATATATATATATATATATATAATCATATACAAACACACACATACATACATATATATAAAACTTTAGTCGACTGGGATTCTAGTATATTTCATTTGAATCGAGCTTACGCGAAGTCGTTTTACAAGGGCCGTCCTTGTTCTCTCTTATCGAACTCGATGTAATTTCTTTAATTAACCGAGGACAACCGAGAGTGATATATATATATATATATATATATATATATATATATATATACACGTATGTTGATACGTAGATATATAATCGAGATGAGACGAAAGGATTTCTTGCGGGCGATACGAAGCCGCTGTTTCTTCTCTCTCTCTCTCTCTCTCTCTCTCTCTCTCTCTCTCTCTCTCTCTCTTTCTTTCTCTCTTTTTCTCTCTTTCTCTCTCTTATACATACTCACTGGGTAACACGGTACCAGTAACGAAGGAGTTAACGGTGTTCTGCCCTCGATAGCCGCCATTGTGAAACTACATATTATGACAGAGGATCCGTCGCGTGGTACCGCTTCACCACGACATACTTACTTACACCGCATGCATCGTTGTATCTCGTCTTCGAACACTCTTCCTTCCTTCCTTCCTTCCTTCCTTCCTTCCTTCCTTCCTTCCTTCCTTCATTCATTCCTTTCTTTCCTTTCTTTCCTTTCCTTTCTTTTCTTTTTTTTCTTTCTTTTTTTTCCCTTTTCTTTTCCTTCCTTCCTTATTTCCTTCGAATTCCTTCCTTCCCACCCACGCTGATATTCTTAAACTTATTCCCCCACCATCATTATTTCTTTTCTTATATCTTTCACTTCCTTCCTTCTTTTATTCTTCTCTTTTTTCTTTTTTCTTTTTTTTCTTCTTTCCTTTTCCGCGATGATCCGACTCATTCCATCTATTGCACCATCGATCGCGTCACTTTCCACGATATAATTTCCGATAACGGAAAAGAATTATTCTTTTTCTTATTGTTTCTTTTTTTTTTTTTTTTTATTTTGTTTTTGTGATTCGTTCGATCATAAAAAAAGTTATGTAGGTACGTAAATGAAAGATAGGAATTCACCTTACAAATATATATATATATGTATGCGAGTTTATATTGTACATATAATAAATTTTATTTGATTATCGGTTGATCCTTAATACCATTTTTATTTTCTATATTTTCTTTCTTGTCCTCCTATATTTCTTTTTCCTTTCTTTTTTTTTTTAATTCCTTTTTCGC
>NC_057700.1:3112850-3142850 GCF_014466175.1 Vespula pensylvanica | reverse complement strand
ACATATATTACATATAATATCTATAGGAATGTCTATTCGGTATGGAAAGGTGCTATCGCTTACGCAAGTCCATGAGCCAGCGAGGGATAGTAAAATGAGCAAAGAATGGCCATAGAGAATGCTGCAATTCGTATTTAACAATTAGTTGCTTAACAGAAACAATGAGGAAGCAACCGGTCGTATTTCTTCTTTCGCTTTCTCAACTATACAGAATTTTCTGAACGTAAAAGAGCCGTCAAATACGTCCAAATCGTTTTACATATTTTAGTATTTCAAAGTCTCACTATTATACATATGTATATGGGTATGTTAGTTGCGTGTGTATGTACTTATTATGTGTATATGTATTGTGAATTCCCATATGTAATATAGTATGCAATTCGATAAATAATCTAGAGAGGCTTGTATTAAATTCGAAGTGATTGCACTCGAAAATAAAAACATTCAAAATATTTATATAACGTGTTAACATATAAATTCAATTTTATATTTATTAAAAAATCAATCGACCGGGTTGACGAAATATATACGCGTTTATATAATAATTTTTTTATTAAAAGAACAACAAATAATATATGAGATTTTGTTATAAGATTATTAACAAAATTGTGATTAATAATAGGAGATTATTAATAAGAAGCAATTTATCTTGAGAGTAGAGTAATAAAGATCGCATTCAATTGAAATATTATCTAAATTTGTAATAATAATAATAACAATAACAACAACAACAACAATAATAATAATAATAATATATACTCGTAGTTAATTATTAGTATATGGAAATATAATATAATTCATTTGCATAATTTCATTTTATCATAAAAGCGTAGACGCATACGTAAACACGTTTTGTCAAGCGGATAAATAGCGGTCAGTTATTTAAAACGCCATAAGAATAATTTTTCCTTCTTTCTTTTCTTTTTTCTTTCTTTTCTTTTCTTTTTTTCTTTACGTTAATCAGTATGACGACGATGGTCCGTCACACTTATGTCAGACAAAATCTTACGTTTGTATACCACCTGGCTTTTACGAGACACCATAACTCATTCACATCCGTAAGTTTTATAGTCGACTATAAATTTCTATCATATAATCATAACACGCCTACAGAATTCTTACGTCTCATTAATTCGCCATAATCCTCTTTATTCGTTTGTTTTGATTTTTTTAACCATATAAACCATACTATATGCATACTTATGCACGATGACGTATATATGAATATTTGAAAAATGTAAACAGGTTTTGTTCTTTTCCTTTCCTTTTCCTTTTTTTTCTTTTTTTTTTTTTTTTATTCTTTTCATGCTAAAAAGCCCCAAGAAATTTTAATTGGCATTGATCAGTCTACGTGAAATTAGAATTTGAAATATCGTGAAAAAAGAAAGATAGAAAGAAATAAGAGAAAATGTTTTTCTTATTTCTGCGATTATTTATAAGAAACAAAAAAGGATGTTTCTTTAATTTTGTTAATATACATATGATGGTTAAAAAAAATAACAAATTTATGTAGAAAAGAAAAAAGAAAAGAAAGAAAGGATATCTTTCGGTTTTTTTTTTTTTTTTGTAATCATACAGTAATGCTACAAAACTAAAAAATGTTAAAAAAAAAAAAAAAAAGAAACGAAACAGCACTTTTTATTTTTGTGATTATTGAGACTTATTAAGAAAATGTCTATCTCTTTCTTTTTCCAAAATTCTAAACGTTAAATGAACATTGTGAAATCTTTCATTAATAAAAATTCTCTTTAAAAAATTTGATAAATGAAATGACACAATAATCAATAATCAGAATGAACTCTATTAATAAATGAATACGTAAAACTATTTCGATTTGTATTCTCTTAAATCGTCGATTTACGTAGTCATCAAATTTTTATTTGGACTATGTCGTTGGACAAGGTCGTTCAATTCTTTATGATTATCATTTCTTTTTTACAATCCTTGACTTTTTCTTCACGCTCTCACGAGCACATACATACATATATGCATACATATATACTGCTAGAGAAAACTACCAGTTCGTTTCAGATATCGTAGAAACGTAACAGTCGTAAGAACAAGAAAATCAGAGTACACGAAGCACAAGGCGAATTTGCTCGTTCATTGTGAAATCTTGTTTTCGAACGGGATGACATCGCGCGTTCATGAGAAATTCTCTACGGCTGGCAGCTTACGCTTTCTTTCGAATGATTTATATATATATATATATATATATATATATATATATATGCATTTCGTCGTTGTAAACTATTATATTGCAAAATAAGATTGGATATAGTAAGTTGGCAACTAAGCATCCTAACATTACTTATTACAAAGATGTGGCGTATTAAATGACGTTAGAGTTCTATTACAGAAAAGAAAACAGTAATAAAAAAAAAAAAAAGAGAAAAAAAAAGAAAGTAGAAAAGCATTGAAACGTAGAGAATCGTTTAAGTCTAACATTTGCCAAATGCGTATCGGTCATCTATTTATGTATATATAATAGATTCTTTCTTGTGAATTTCTTATTATTAGATATAAATAATATTTATTAGAAGTATATATATTTTTGTGTATATATATATATATATATATATATATATTTATTAATCAATAAATGTAGTAATTCTGTCTATATATTATTTGTTGAACGTTTATCGTGTTCTTCAATGAATGATCTTATTTTTATATATAAATAATTTTTTTTATAAATAATGATAATGATAATAATAATAATAATAATAATAAATATTTTATTCTGTCTTTTACAAACGATTGAAATAATTTTGTAATATTGATATAATAATAATTCTATAGTAACTAATATAGTAATTCATGCATATTGTAATTATCATGAAATTAATCGATTTTATTTCGATTTATTTATTGTTTGTTATCATTAATTGATTGATATTATTATTAATTAATTTTAAATTGATATTAATGGAATTGATATATTAGAATAAATCAATATTTCTACGTATTAGATGTATAATGCTTCGTCTAATTCGTCTCATCAATCATTAAAAGATATTTACACTATGCAGTTACAAATGCATCATTGCTTCATATTGCACAAGATTTCGTAATTTCTATGTCATCTTTTTAGAAATACAAACATATTTGTAAAATATGCTATTTCATTAAATTGAATATTTGTGAATATTTTAATTTCGTTATCGATACAAAATATAGTAACATATTTTTTAATATCTTATGATATATTATCATTTGTGAATGTAAATAAAAAACTGTAGTAGTATTTATTCAAGTATACATATATTCCTAAATATATACTACTGTACGTATTACTATATACGTGTTACTATAATACGTGTAAGTATTTTTAAATACTATACTAGGAAAAGAAAAAGAGAGAGAAATAGAGAGAGAGAGAGAGAGAGAGTATACTATTATATCTTATTATTTACATTCATATTATAAAAAGCTATATAACAAATCAATTTGTTTTTGAAAGAAAACATGAACGTTTAATAATAGATCTCTATACTTCAACCTAGAAATTTACGATATTAATTTACATATAAAATAGAATAAAATAATAGAATTAAATTAGAATAGAATATAATGTTTCAATTTTTTGGCAACTATCTTCTATAACAGTAAATTATTTCTCTCGTTCTTGTAAGTCGTAATTTTTGTTTTAATAACAAAAGAAAACAATTCTCGGTCTCGTCACTAGTCATGAGTTTTCACGTTGTAATGACCATCTTAAAGCATGCAATACCAAGCGCCATGTTCTCTGAACATAGGTAGCTCGACGAAGAGAGAGAAAATAGCTTTTTCGGTGATCTTTCACGAGGCGTGCACGAGTTCGTGTCTAATAATTGCTCTCTGTCTCCCTCTTTCTCTTTCTCTCCTCTTTCTCTCTGTATATGCATCTGTATGCGTGTTAGTATATATTTTTATTTTATCATTTATTCGTTTAATAATCATTTTAGGATTTAATTCAATTTCAAAGATTATCCAGATAAATAAAATCCATCAATGTTAATTTAGATAATATTAGGCTTTATTAACTTATATTTTATATTTTATTATATTAATTTATATTTTATAAAATTATCTCGCAATGTATCAAAGTGTAATTATTAATTATCTTGTATATCACAAAAAGATAATTTCGAAAGTTTCATTTTCGGTTCGTTACTTCGGAATAAAAAAAAATACATACATACATGTGTGTGTGTGTGTGTGTATTACAAATTTTTTTTTAATATTTTGTAAATATTTTCAAAATTATATGTTGCAAAATTTATTACTTTTCTTTACTTATTTGAATTAAATCTTTACTAAATATAATTTTTTTATAATTTAATTTATATATATTTTATTAATATTTAAATATTAACTATCTATATAATTTAATATTTTAATAATACTTTGATTTATTATTAGTATGTATATTTATTTACATTTTAAAAATGTTACAATTATATATTAAAATGATATAGAATATATTTAATAAAAATTGATCATCGATAAATGGTATTTAGATTAGATAATTCATACGCTTTTCTTTTGTGAGATCATCGTTAGAAAAATTTTTTATCGACGATTGTCTCGATAGCTGATTCCGTTATTTATAATGCGACTCATCCGATGAATTAAAGAAGTTCTATGACAATAGAGTAATTGGAAAATAGTACAAAGGAATTGGTTAGTGTAAAAGGACTTGCTCTCGATCGTTAATGATATCCTCTTTGATATGGTTCGTTGCTTTTCGCGATACTTTTACGAACGACTGGATGCAATATAATGGCAATGTGAAAGCACGTGGTATCAAATATATCTACATCTGTGTACACACACACATATATATATATATTGTCTGACTATAGAACACCCAAATAAATATCTCCCAATTGATTGAAATTGCAAGAAAGTTTAAGTTTAATTAAAAAAAATTTGTACGGCTCTTTGAGTTAACTATGAAGAGTGCGCAAACATTTCTTTCTCATTTTATTTCATATATTCATATTTATCATCGAAATCATATTTAGTAAATAATTGCTAGTTATGCATCGTTTATGGGATAATCAATATTTTTGTTACTTGTTCTTTTTTTTTTTTATATATATGTGTATATATTTCAAGTCGTTAAAGCAAGACAGATTTTTTTTAAGCGTCGCATTGGTTTGGTAAAACCAATAGTTTCGATTTTAGATCGTTATAAGCGATTTATGACTGTATATAAGATAGAAAATTAAAAAAAAGGAAAAAAAAAAAACAGGAAGGAAGAAAAAAACTTTCGATGATCAGCAGCTTTCTCTCGCGTAGCAAGAAATATATCAGTGTTCTTTAATATTGCAAATATATTGAAAACAAATAACTCGATGATAATAAATTGACACATTTTTTTACGTATCGATAATCAGAATAAATCCAAAAGTATTAATTTCAAGATTATTACGAATCGGAAATAATCGATCAATCCATTTTTTTTTTATTATTATTTTCATTGTCCTTCTCGTTCTTATTATCATTGATGTAATAACGAAAGACAAGAAACGACTTGGAAAGATTTCGTTTAAAAAGAGAACAACAAAATAATCCAAAAAAAGAAAAAAATAATCTAATCGAATTAATAATAAGACTGATCATTGATTCTCAACATGGATAGAATCAAAAATAATAATTGAAGGAATGATCGAATATTATCGTAAAAGAATTTTTAACAGAAAATTTTAACGCGAGACATTACAGAGGGATTGATCTTTTTAAATTAATAGAAACTGAAAACTTACAGAAATAGAAAAGATAGATAGACTCGTTTAAATTTAGTAGACGAGTACGAAGCCTTCTAAAATATATCTAATATTTTTGGACGACGTAGCACGTGTTAGACAATTTCACGCGAGTAACACGTTTGGGGGAGGAAAAAAGAAGGAAAGAAAGAAAGAAAGAAAGAAACAAACAAACAAACAAACAAGCAAACAAAAAATTCTTGTGTATGTATAATCCCTGTATACGTGTGTGTATGTGTGTGTGTGTGTACATATATATATATATATATATATATATATATATATATATATATATATCTTAAGAGACGCCACGTCACTAAACACGTTCAAGTTTCAAGTACGTGTAACGCGGCACTCACCGTTCCGCTTTCTTACCCTTCCGGGGCATTCCCACCTCTGCCAAGTGCAGTTTCTAGAGCAATGCAGCTGTCCAGAAGGGTGTTGGAGGGGAATGAGAAGGGAGGAGGGGAAGGACGTGGAGGGGTTAATGCTAATCCGTTCGTTCGTTCGGTGCAACTTCTTCTTGCGAACTTTTCGCGACGCAACTCGGGAATTTCCAAGTGCAGAACACAATTTTGAACGAGAAAGTGTTTGAAAAAAAAAAAAACAAAAAAACAAAAAAGAAAGAAAAGACGAAAAGAAAGAAAAAAGAATGGACGACTTTTTTTTTCTTATTTTTTCTTTCTTTCTAAGTTTTTTAACTCTACGCGAATACGCGAATTTACAACTTGGACTCGATGGATGTGTTTTCTACTTTTTTTTGTTCTTTTTCTTTTTTTGCTCTTTTTCGCTACTTTATTTAAGAATAATTAGGACGATTGTATCATATTTTTTGCTCGGACAATAATTCTTTTTTTATTTGTTCAATTTGTTCCTTGTTTTATAATATGTATATATATATATATATATAGAAGACGAAAAAAGTTGATACGTTTAGAAAAAAAAGAGAAATATTTATCGACCATTGTCAATCGCAAATTCATCGATTAGCAAAAATAAATCAATGATTTTGTAAAATAAAATTTTATAAAATAAATCAATGAGAAAGTCGATGGCCGACTTTATCGTTGTTGTTATCATTACAAATGAAGAAATCGTTTACGATGATATTATTGATTCGTTCGAATTATACGTAATATTATAAACGCAGACCTACATAGTTTTCTTTTTTTTATTCTTGACGAAAGAATATTAGGAAGGTCAACGAACGTGTACGTATTTAATCAATGAATGACGAAAGAAAATCGTCATTGATTTTCAACTCGATCGATGAACTTCCTTTTTATCTTTCTTTTTCTTTTCTTTTCTTTTTCGTGAGGGATGTAACGTTGAAGGAGAGAATACAAGGATTTTTTTTCAACCCCGAATAATCATCGAATGATCGTATCACCTCACAACCCTTAAGTTCTTCTTTTTATAATTCTCTCTCTCTCTCTCTCTCTCTCTCTCTCTCTCTCTCTCTTTCTTTTTCTTTCATCGTTACAGAACAACGACGGTGTCACGCTAAGGTAATCGGAGAAAGTCGTTGACCCCTTTAAGATCGTGTAACTTGACTAATGAATACATATGCATATGCGCATAAATGCATACATGGGCACATCAGTGTCGGGCGTACTTGCGACACATCTAAAGCTCTTGAATCGACGTAGTTCTCGCCGAGTCGGCGGAAGTAACGATGTTGAAAACGATACCGTTGTCGTTCAATGAACCCCTTTTGCCGCTTGTGTCAGTCTTCCGGAATGAAAGAATTTAATTTTGCGTAATACACTCTAATTTATTTCAATGATGCAACTCGATCGATCGATCGAAATAAGGTTTAGGTATTTCCTCGGAAAATACGCGATAATAATAATTATATTTGTTTTAATTCAATCGTTAATTTAATTTTCCTTTCTTTGTTTCTTTTCTTTTCTTCTTAATCTTTTAATTGAATTTTACGGATTTCATATCGTGTCGAAGATAATCGAAACGGACTGACATTTTCATTTCAATTTATTCTTTTCTCTTTCAGACAAATGTAACTTTGTTGTTCGTTAAATCTTTATCCCAGATAGATATGATACAAGGGTTCTTTTTATTTCAATTTTTATTTCCGATGTGACTGGATCGATAGAGTAAATTAAATTGATTGATAATCGAGAATTTTAATTGATTAAATACAATTTAAAATAAATCATCGATTCGATCGTCAACGAAATGATCGTAACGTTGGAACATTTTTTTTTCCAATAAATTTTATTATCTTAAAATTAGCATACATATACATATATTCAATTTATATTATAGATATAAAAAAAAGAAGAGAAACACACATACACACGCGCGCGCAGACATATAAGAGAAAAAGAAAGATAGAGAGAAAGAGAGAGAGAGAGAGAGAGAGAGAGAGAGAGAGAGAAAATTAAAACGAAAATAATTAAACATTTTATTCGATTATTATCACATACATTTATTTTTTTATTTATCAACTAATAGAGATAATCAAACGAAACGATATTTCTCTTCTAACGACAGCGAACAAGTCAGTTTAATCGGTTTCGTGTCGATGGAGATTAGAAGTCTGTTGGTTCTCGGCTCGAATAGAATCGCATGACGGTCGAACGATTCGAGAACGTGCCACGGCCGGTACCGGAGCCATAGGAAGAAGAAAAAAGAGAAAAAGAGAGAGATAGAAAAAAAGAAAAAACGAGAAAGAAAAAAACAGAAAGAAAGAAAGAAAGAAAGAAAAGAATAAGAAGCGGAGGAGGATATACGGACTTTCGAACGTTCAAATGCACTTGCCGTGGAAACTTTCTTTGGAGACGAGAGCCCGAGAAAGCAACTTGGCTCCCTTATAAGCGCATTTCATAACTGGTTAACGTTCCGTAACGTTGAGAGTCTTAACTAAATAACATGAAACGCCGCTACGATCCAGTCTCATCAACCCCCACATGCACAGAAATACACTCACTCTCTCTCTCTCTCTCTCTCTCTCTCTCTCTCTCTCTCTCTCTGTCTGTCTCTGTCTCTTTCTTTCTGAGTACGTGTGTCTGTCTTTATCTCGTTCTCTCTCTCTATCCTTATCTCCTTTTTATTTTCTCCTTAACATCGGAAGTTATCGCGTAAGTAATGAGCACTCTCTATGTAATGTCCGCGTTGATTGTACATTTCTCGATAGGACGATCGAAGACACGCATGCACGCATGGACGAAACTTTTTGATCGAAATTATGACAGAGAAAGATAAGGAAATATTTTATTTTATCAGGGCTAATTACCCCTCGTGAATATGTATATAAATGTGTGTGTGTGTGTGTGAGAATGCGTATAGGAAGTAATTTAATATGATATTCTTAAGAAATATAAGAGTGATACAATTTACTTGGACAGTTTGAAATTTATATATTTAGAAATTATTCGTTCGAATTAGAAATTATTTTATATCGATGTTACGTATTATTTAGAAAGATCGTTCGATTCTTAATCAAATATTATTAAATATTATTAAATAAATTCTGTTGTCTCAGCGAAACTTTTATTGTTAATCAATTTGTTATCGAACGAAGCAAATATTTTTGTATAGTTTCATGGAAAGAAATTATAAAACGAGGAAATAAGTGGCAAACGAAGCTCTCGAGAATAATGAGAACCACTTAACGAGCAGACTTTGAATACGTTTATGAGATGATTCATATCATTGATAAATTGTTTCGTATAGGAGTTACGTATTTAATTTTTAGAAAGATTATTTGTTTCTTAAGAAAATATTAATAGGTAAATATTACTAAACATAAGATCTAACTTATCGTTTATTGAAATATACAATGTTAATCAACTTCTTGGCAAAGTAACTGTTTTTGTAATTCGATTGAAAAAATATCAAATGAGGAAGTAAGTGTTAAATGAAATTCTTAAGAATTTATGAGAACCACTTAAATGTGTGCACTTTGAATACGTTAGAAATGATTCATACAATGATAAACTATTTTGTTACATAGTTTTTGGAAAGATTACTTGGTTTATAATCAAATATTACTAAGCAAACGTTATTGTCTTACGAAAATATTTAACGTCAGTCATCTTGATATTAGCCGTAACAAATATTTGTGTAATTTGATAGAAAAACTATAATAGAAATAAGTAAAGTGTCAAATGTGGTTCCTAAGAATTATGAGAGCCACTTAATCTGTACACTTTAAATACGTTAGAAATGATTCATACAATGAGAAATTGTTTCGTATCGAAGTTACATAGTTTTCAGAGAGATCCTTTGATTTTTAATCAAATATTATTAGATAAACATTATTTGGTTTTATTGCAATTTTTCATGATAAATAAATTAATTTTAAACGAAACGAATGTTCGTCATTGATCTTTCGCGTACAAAATATATCTTTTTGTTCAAACAAAAAAGAACAAAATACGATACATTTCTTAAATAATATCGCTCATATCAAAAAGATCGTATTGATAATATTTCATCTTAAAATTACGCAACTATTGTACGCAATTATTGTACGCAATAACAACTTTTTATCCAAATCATAATTCAAACGTGCAATACCATGAACACCTTATTTTGTATATCAAGATCGTATGATTCATTCAAGATTGAACAACAAAATATTTCTCTTACAATGTTATCGACAAAATTCTTAGGAACGAATCGATAATCTTATTTACGATTTAACTTTAAAATGACTCACTTTCTATATCGATCAACGATATAAACAAACGAAAAAGAGAAGAGAAGAAAGAAAAGGTTTATCTCCTCTCGGAAAAATTATCCGTTTTAATAAAGGGTAAAAATAGAAAAGGGGTAAAAGAATAGAACACTCTCTTTCTCTCTTTCTTTCACGAAACTTCTCCCACTTTTTTTTTGACATCAGCTTCGCACGAAGAAAGAGAAAGAGAGAGAGAGAGAGAGAGAGAGAGAGAGAGAGAGAGAGAGAGAGAGAGAGAGAGAGAGAGACAAACTATATAATTATGCACATCTCATAAATTTTTCACTCTACTCCATGGAGGAGAACACGCATATATAACTTTAATTCCCCTTCTATGATCCCTTTGCTTCTCATCCCCTCATTCCCCTTATCCCTTATCCCTTACCCCTTACTCCTTACCGTCCATCGATTATTACGACATCGAACGCAAAGAAACGCACGCGTGCGCATAAAAATGTTAATTCGATTCTTCGTTGTCGTTGTCTTTGTCGTAGTCGTTACTGTCGTATTATCGTCGTCGTCGTCGTCGTCGTCGTCGACTTAACGCTAAGGCGTGCGTTGTTTTTTAGTCAACGTTCGCGTCATCTTTGTTTTCGTCATCAGCCTTCTTCAGAAAACGTGAACGACCCAGCAGGATGTTTGCACGTGTGCGCTCGTGCAACACACCATATTTCAACCCCTCAACCCCTCACCTCTCAACCTACCCCTCTCGTCAACTTTTTGTCCCTTTCTTCTTTTCTTCTCTTTTTCTTTCTTCTTTCTTTCTTCAATTCCGATTTTCCAATTATTTTTTTCTTGTTCCTCTTCTTGTTTTTCTTGTTTCTTCTTCATTTATTTATTCACTCGCCGCAACGAAATCTCCTTTTATCGGGATATTCGAACTGAATTTTTTGTTTTTCTCTTAATCTCGGAATTTCTCTGTTTGTTTGTATTTCTTTTTTGGTTTTTTCTTTTCGTTCGTTTTTTCTTTCTTTTTTTTTTTTTTTATTTATTCATTTACCGCACCGAAATTTCGTTTTATCTTTCTGTTTTTTTCCTTTCGATTCCCGAATGTCTGGTTCCTTTTTTTTTTCTATTTTTTTTTTTTTTTTTTATATTCCGCAATGAAATCTTGTTTTATTCGGAAAATCCTCTTCAATTTCGATCGGGTCGATCATTACGGTTCGTTATAAATTTATCTTAGTTTTCGATCACGAATAAAAATATTTTTTTCCATCGTGGATCGTGGAATTCTTAAAAAATGTATCGGTCATTTTCTAACAGCAATACGAACGTAAATATTTTTAATTGCGAAACGACGATGAAAAGGCGAATAACGTTTCGTATTAGATTATTTCGATAATTAATTAATCTATTCTAATTTATTCTTCTTCCTTTCTGTTTTATTATTTCTAGAAATTATATATGGATTTATATCGCATAATCAAGTTTTTCAAATTCTTAATGAATATGTATAATTCAAAATATCGAAACAATGCGACCGCATTAAAAAAAAATATATTGATCGATTTTAACTTTCGACGATTTTTGCAAGATCATATTATTTTCCAAAACGTAAAATTGACAATTTTTTAATCGACAAGTAGACGTTTCTTTTAACGAAGAGAGCTCGACGATTTTTTCTTCTTCTTTTTCTTTCGTTTCTTTTCTTTTACCTTTTTTACTACCTAAAATGAACACATAGTATTATAGAATACTATAATTATTTTATCGATAATTCGTACAAAATTATTCGATACATTCGCAATCCTTTATAATCACGTTCGTCAATTTGTATATTTAAATTTCATAAAATAATAATAATAATAATAATAATAATAATAATAATAAAAATAATAATAATAATCATAATAATAAAGAGAAGCCAATGGAAAGCTTTCACTCGTTATATTTTTACAGAACTGCGGATACCAGGGAGAATATATCTGCAAAAAAAAAAAAAGAACAAAAAAAGAGAAAAAAAAAGAAAATAAAAAACAACGGAGAGAAAAATGAAAACGAAAGAGAAGAAAAGAAAGAAAAAAAAAAGAAGAAGGTCCGAACGGAATGAGGGTTAAACAAACGCGATTTCGAATAGATCGATCGATCGATCGATCCTATGAAGAATCGAAGATGGATTTTCCCTAAATGAGCGAATCCAATCGTTGAGCCGCATCAGGACATTTTTCGCGGTTACATATAATCGTTGTATGGAGTTTTCGTGAGTGTGTTGGTGCGATGCGAGAAAGTGGGTCGCAGAAAGCAAGGCCACTGACACTGGCCCCAGCAATGAGAACGATAAAGAGAGAGAGAGAGAAAGAAAAGAGAAAGACGGACAGACAGACAGATAGACAGAGTGAGACAGAGTGAGACAGACAGAGAGAGAGAGAGAGAGAGAGAGAAGATAAAAGAGAGAAAGAGAAAGAGATTGATAAGGTTTCTCTTTCTCTCTCTTTCTTTTTCTCTCTCTTTCTCTCTGTCTCTCTTCATTTACCTTTTTCTTTCTTTTCCTTCCTCGTTGTAACATTCCCAAGTATCATCACCTCTCGTAATATTTACCGAGTGAAAATCCAGAAACTCTCTCGAACGAACGTTCTCTCATATATACACGCATACACGGCAAATCATCGTTATGTCATCTAAAGTTAACTTTACGACTCACTTTTTAATCCACTAGCGTGCATGGTCGCTTGTTAATACAGAGTATAAGGGAAGGAGATTTTTCAAGGAAAAACTGTAACATTTCTTATTAATTTAAACTTCCTGTTGCAGTCAATCTGTTACTAATGATAGTAGATATCGTCATCGGAAAACACTGTTAAATTAGATGTTATATATTATTAATGTAGGATATTAATTTTACGATTATTTAGTAGAATTATTCAGACGAAAGTTATTAATTTTAATTGACAATATAAATGTAACTTTGTACGCGTATAAGGAACGTTCGGTGTTGTAAAGAAAAAGCTGAAAAAATGAAAAAAAAAAAAAGAAAAAGATAGAAAAAATATAATATGGTTATTTAGTACATGGGAATGGTTTATGGAGATCGTTGTAATAGCTCTTACGGTTGGTATAATATTTTGGTCAGGTATACGAACGACCTTGCCGATATTTAACGTAATAGTTTCTTTTGATATTAAAGATTGTTATCGTCGGGTCTCGTTAGACTACTTTCGTGAGATCGATTAAATCGCGCAAATTAAATCGCGCTTACGTATTTCTGCATTTCTACGATGTCAGAGAAAGAGAGAAAGAGAGACAAGACCGATTATGACAATTCAATTCGTCATTCGAATAATCGATTCCTTCGTAGAAAATGAGTCTGACGAGTAACAATATTTTCCATTGTTTCATGCTAAAAAGTAAAAATTCTTATTTATCTTTAATAAGATTCGTCAGGCAATAACTCTCACTTCCGAGTTTCTTCGAAGCACCCGTTTCACATGTTTTCGTGGCCACGTTCCATCGAAATTTCACGGGTCATTGTCCTACTTAATCGCGACTTTCTTATCGAGAACTATGACCGGAGTAACGTTGCGTCAGTCGTAAGACGTAAGAGAAGGGTACCAGAATAGTTTTTGATCGAACGATCGGATATAGTTTTCCGCCTTTCGATCTCTCTTCGTCGTGTAGTGTAAATTTCACTTCGAAGAGGATTGTCTATTCCCATACACGTATGCATATATCTAATATTGTGTTAACACATTTGTATATATATATATTTATATATTTATATATATATATATACATATATATTTAATTTTATTAAATTATTATAGTAGAATTTATTATTCTATTAATTTTTATTTTATTTATCAATTTATTGTTTTATTAAATTATCAAATTATTATAATAGAACAAATGCATTTAGTAAATAATTAACCCTATGCCTCTATAATTACTTTCTTAAATCTACAGATATAAAATATATTCGTATGTGTAAATATAAATTTTATTAAAATATACTTTCGAATAATAAAACTGTTAATCATTGATTTGTTTTTCAAACTTAAAATGAAATGTCACTCGTCATACCGTAACTTAAGATTTCTACAGAAAAATATTTTTATCGGTTCGGTTATGACCTCATAATACTAAGGGTTAAATAAACAACGATAGATAACTCACCTTTTTCTTCATTTTCTGATATATCGACACGTGTATATAATACATACATATCTATTTGTATTGTGTTCCACTGACTATTATTATTCAATATTAGATAAGTCGGTGTGAGTCAAATCGACATGATTGAGCAATCTTTCTATTTTTATTTTTCTTTATCTCTCTGTTATAGGTACTTACTTACTTAACTTACGTTCTTTATTATAGACGACCATAGTAACTAAATTTAGTTTATTTTTTTATTAGCTCTTTAATGGGAATTTTCTTGTTTGCTTGGTATTTCCATAATAGGAACATTGTTATCGCACTGTCTAATGTTTTTCAGGTAAAAGTGAATAGAAAAGAAAGATAAACATCCCTTAAAGGTATATAATGCAACAAACAACTTTCACTTTTATGTACTGGCTATAATCTAGCCCTTTTCAAGTAAACGATATAATATAATGCAATTAGAGAGTTCAAAAATAATGACTGCAATTCGTTATCATAAATCTTTTCAATTTATGAGTAAGCTAACATTATATTACCTTTAAAATCTAAGATACAATATTTTATTATTATTTCATTCTATTACTTTTACTTTTCTTTTTCTTTTCTCTCTCAAACGACGACTTTACGTACTTACATTATCTTTTTGACTGTACAGTACGAAGAAAAGAATTTGAAGTAATTGAATTATAATCTAAGTAGTCTAATATATCGCTATTTTAAGTCGTATTCGTTCTTCGAAAGTAAATCGATTAACAAAGACAAACATAATAAAAAAGAAAAAGAGAAGTGTCTAGGAAAAAAAACTTTTCGATTTATACGCTTCGTATTTTTTATTTACCTACAATATTTATCATTCATATTCATATTTATAATTTCGTTTATGAACGATTCAATTTTTCTTTTATAGTGAAATAAGAAGAAAAAAGAAAAGAGAGAAAAAAAAATAGAAACAAATTCGCTATTAATGCGGACAAGTTGTTTATATGCATGCGCGTTCTCTCAAGTCGGCTGATACATTTGAATTTCGCGCGTTCAAGTTTATTGACACCGAGAAAGTGAAATCCGCTTTCTCGTTCGGAAGATCACGGCCCGCGGAAGATTCGAGAGGATAAAAATAAAGTAGGTATTCGATTCTCTCGAACGATTCGTCCTTGCTTTCATGCGTCCATACTCGCCTCATCTTTTTTCATTTTTCTTTCTATCCAATTCTTAAAAAAAGGAAATAAATAAATAAATAAATAAATAAGAAATAAATATTTTATATATCGATCTATCCTATACGACACTATCGTCTAATCGACAACTAAACTTGCACGTGTGTAACAAATTTATCCTTCTTTACGTTCTCACGAACGAAAACTTGGCACTTAGGTGCGAACTTTCTCTCGAGATGGACACGCGAAAGTAGGCATAGATTTATTTCTAAACGTATTGGTATACACTTACGTGTGCGTGTGTGTGTTTACGTACGTACGTATTTATTTATGTATATAAGTATCTACTTTGTCCATTTAAGATCCCAACACGAGCTCCGAATATCATCGATATCGAGAAAAATAAAAAATTCATTTGAATAATGAAAAAGAAATAAAACTATTTTGTTACAACGAACGTGTTTTCTTTTTATTTTTATTTTTTTTCTTCCTTCTCGATTTGTTGTTACGTCTATGTAAAAGTCTTACGTTTGTTTTCTTTTCTTTTTCTTTCTTTCTTGTTTGTCTTCTTGTCCAATCGCGTAAGAAATCAAGTCCAGTTTTTTTTTTTTTTTTTTTCTTTTACTTGTAAGGGACGAAGGAAAGATTTTACTAGGTATATTAAATAACGAACGTAAATACGAAAGTTGTCAATGACCTCTATGGAAACTCTCACTCTTTCTCTCTCTCTTTCTATCTTTCTTTATTTCTCTATCTCGCATACATACGTAAGTAATTACATGTATATTATTGCTATGTATTTAAGTACGAATGTATTAAACGTACAAAGTGACATTGATTAGTAACGTTCGATATCTCTTTCCAAATGTAACTGCAAATGTTTTCGATAGGATATAACGTTTAATTATCGAATAAAATCTAATTTTATTTATTAATTCAAGTTAATACATTATTGACGGTTCCTCGTAGATCTTTCGCGAATAGATGCAATAACGTCGATTATAAAAAATTTTATTGCGATCTCTTGAAAGAAAAATAGAGAAAAGGAAAAAATAGAAATGGATATTTGGAAACAAAGAAAATTTGGAAGGTATGAGATTAAAAGAAATTTTCCATTTTTTCTCAAGCATTAAACTTGTCAATAAAATCATCAAATATTTCAACGCAATCTATATATTTCGTCTTTTACAAAATTTACAGTTTCAATTGAAATCGTTCGATTGAAACGATTATCAGATATATAAACGGATAAGTAATCGATTGGAAAATAAAAAAGAAAAAAAATAACGAACGCGAGTTTGATTATAAAAATGATTGATTGACGATCGAATGTAATACATTTGTCATTCAAAAATAGATATTTTCCTTCTCGTTAAAATTACTTTCCTGAATTATAAGAATTTATCGCATTTGTGTAAAATATCGGCTTAGTCAAAACGTAAAGAATCGCGTCTAAACAACGCGTGTTTACGCGGAAATAGGTGGATGTTAGTTTGATATTCGATCGTTGAATGTCGAGTTTGCGAGTGCATTAAACACTTGGTATATTTGATAGTTGACTCGAGAGCAATCCGTCCTCTCGGCATCGACGAAGTTCTAACTTTGTGTAACTTAGGGAGACGTGTGCTACATCATCGTTAATTATTTCCCTTAATTGATATCTCCCTCGATACAAAGTTTATCTCGAAAATCGAGCCGAAGGATACAGGCATTCGTCCCTGGTATTACTCTCGTAGTTAACGCACGACTTTCCATTAAACGTCGTTGCATTTCACGCGCGAATGATTTAATACGAACTTGATGGTAATTAGGTACGCGTCGATTCGACCAATTAACTAAGCGGCTTGTCGGCTTCAAAATGATAATAAGTTTCTAGTTCTTCTTCCTCTTCTAGTCTTCCTCTTTTTCTTCCAATTCTTTTTCTTTTTTTAATTCTTTTTTTTCTTTTCTTTTTTATTCTTCTTCCACTTCTTGCTCTTTCTAAACGCACGCGAGCAACAACCAACCTTTCGTTCTTTTTATCTATCCTTTTATTTGCTTTAACTATAAAAAAAGAAATTAGAATAATATGATAATATGAAGTTATTTGTTATTTCTATTTTGTCTTTTTTTTTTTTTTTGTAATTTTATATATTCGAGAACATCGACGGAAACGTTTTGAAAATATCGACTTTGATAATCTCGTTAAATTAACGTTTCCGTTAGATTAATGCATAGTAATGCAAATGGATGTTTGTTCTTGTTCTTTTTTCTTTCCTTTTTTTTTCTTTTTCTTATCTTTTTATGAGTTTCAAAAAAATTCTTTCACGTACCCTTTCATCCCGAAGTATACATATATATATATATACGTCCGTCATATTTTTTCAAAAAAATAAAAAAATAAAAAATAAAAAAATAAGAAAGAAAGAAGGAAAAAAAAGGAAATAAAAAAGAGCATCTTTTATTATAGTAATTCTTGGATTTACATTTTTCATTAAAGAATATCTACGTCGAATAATTGAAAAACGACTTGAAATGTTTCCAGAACAGCTTACGTAGAAAGATATGAAGCCACGTGGAAGCAAACAACCATGAGGAAGAGAGAGAGAGAGAGAGAGAAAATAAGAGAGACAAAGAATGAGGTATATTCAACGTTATAACTGCATTCTGCATTTTCGGTCGACGAGACGGTTTGAAAATGTCGAATGAATCATCACCAGTGTGTCAGTGTATTTTGTGCGTGCGTGCATATGTCTGTGTGTTTGTGTATGCGAACATATGCGTTGGCTTCTCCTTATTCTCTTCTTAGACGAAAAAGAAATGAAAGAAGAAAAAAAAAAAAGAAAGGAAAAAAAGAAACAAACATGCATAATGCAGCTCTTTCAACCTCTACTTTTGTCGATACATACATTTTGTCTCCTTGTCAGACTTGTCTGCAATATTATTGTTTTAATTTTGCGATTAGAGATTACAAAAAGACTGGAGAAGAAAAATGACGATGAACGTTTATTAACATTGTGAATTTATGTATGTATATATGTACGTACGTATGTATATACGTATATACGCATATATGCAAATGCATACGGAATCATTTCTTTCTTATTTCTTTGTTCGATCCACCAGACACGTGCAATTTTTCTTTTCTTTTTTTTTTTTTCCTTTCGATTTCGTAATCGTCGCTACGTTTCTTTTTTCTTTTCCTTTTCTTTTTCTCTCTTTTTTTTTTTCTCTTTTCTTTTTTTTTTTTTCGTTGCTGCGTGATTTAATTGCACGATCATCTTATTTAATTTCTAATTATTTCATTTCCGCACGATTAAATCGAACGATTTAATCTCAACGATTTAATCGCAACGATAATCTCATTAAATTTTTATCGTTTTATATTACTCCGAATGCAAATATTCTTTTGTCCGATAATGACATTCTTAAAAATCGATTAGTTTCTTAGATAAATTTTCGTTTTCATAATTAATCAAATAAAACGATTGATTCGATGAGTTCGCGATGATTACTCGATGACGCAAATTCTGATTCGACAAACGTAAACGTTTTTTTGCGAATTCGTTTCTCGTAAGTAGCACGATTTTGGCAAAGCACTTCCGTCTGCAATATTTTTCGTAGAAAATGTTTGAGTCAATACGATGACGAAAAAATATTGCGATTAAGGCGATATATGTACGTACGTATATCTCCGATGATACTATTATCGAATTTGCGATGCAATTTTCTTTTCTTTTTGTTTTTTCTTATCTTCTTGTTTCCTTTTTTTTATTAACAGAGATTTTTACTTTAAAAAAATATTCGTTATACAATTGTATTGTCTCTTCTTTCGTATGAAAGAGAAAGAAAAAAGAAAACAATATATTATATATTATCATATTATAGAAGTATTAATTACCAATTGATATTACATTTATTTGTAAATATTATATCATAATATTATATTTATTTGTAGGATTATTGAATGATTAAATATTTAATTTTTTGTTGCGTTTAATCGATTAATCCTTTTCGTTTAAAGATATCAAAGATATCTCCTTAAATTGTTACAATGAAATTGAAATTTATTAATGGAATTGTTGTGCACTTTTTCTTTGTGAGATTGTTCGCACGTGAATCGTTCAAAAACATGTTTTTTTTTTTTTTTTTTTGAAACTACATTTATTTAATTAAACTCGCGCGTATCTCTATGAATTTTCATTCTGTTTGATTTGACAAGTTTATTGGATGTATAAAGCAAGACTATTTGCAGTTGCTCGTCAAATTTTGTTTACATAAAAGAATTAATTTTTATATAGAACAATCAATTTATCAACTGTCCTATTCATTTTCTTAATTCTTTCTTTTTTCATTTTAAAAGACTCTATTTGGCGAAAGCAAGGAATCTTTTAAATAATCTCTACGTGTAACTGAAATTACACGTTCGTGTATTGTCATAAAATGACGTCACGATAAGAATTTTTTTATACGAGATTCCATTCGAGAATGCTATACGCAAAAGCAATATTATATCGTGAGACTATTTTTTAATATTTTAAAAGCATCTACTTTAATAATGTAAAAGAATTTATTTATATATATATATATATATATATATATATATATAATATACAAGAATTAATATACATATAAATATAAGTAATAATATAAAAGAATTTATTATACCGGGTATTCAAAATAAAGCTTTACAAACTTTTATCTCAGAAACAAGGTATTTCCCAGAAAAATTGTTCAGATAAGAGTTCATCTAATTTCAAAGGGAATGCATTGCAATATTTAACGTTTCTCATTTAGTCGAAAATTTCAAGATCATTTTTGTGAGTATATTTTTTTCTTTTTTTTTATGAGAAAAACCTTTTAGAAATTTTTATAATGACATAAACAATATTTCACATAAAAAAAAAAATAATTAACTTTTGTCTGAAACATTTCTTTATTCACTTTTAATTACATACGCACACATTTATATATACATATATATCGTTATAAAAAAATAATGACGACATAATTACTCTTAATGAGAAAAATGGTATATTGCATGGTGTACGTAAAACTTGGATCTTCAACTTTTGGTTAAATCGAATTGGTAATGAATAAGAAAACAAAGAAAAGGAAACGGAAGGAAGGAAAAAAAATATTTTTTGTTAAATGTCAGAGCCCATTATTTCCGATTCTTTCGAGCAACGGACAAATTCGTATGCGAGAACGGAAGCCATACTAAACTATACCTATCTCATTACTTTTCCCGTCATATTGTAACGCAAAATGTTTGTTTTCCTTTTTCTCCATGGGCTCTCAGGTTTATTATCTCTTACCTGGAACATTTTTCTTAGAACGCATATACGAACTTTCCAAATCCTCTTTTTTCTTTTTTTCTTTTTTCTTTTTTCTTTTTTTGTTACTTTTTCTTCTTCTTCTCTACTCGTCAGCAAAAAAATGGAAGGTCTAATTGTTCGTATTTTTCTTTCACAATATATAAAAGTTATTTTCTGTGAACTTTCTATACGTTTCGTCGTTTTATTTTTTATTACGTTTCTCCTTTAATTTTTATTGTTTGTTCTTATTTAAAATCATGTAGACCTTTAATATGATCATAAACTATGTCGCTTACACTAAACAAGATTTATGATATTAATTTTGATATTACTTAAGTTGTATATTTTATATTTATATATAGGTAGATATATATGTAGAGAACGTATAAATCTAATTTGATTATTTTTTGAGATCGGTTTTCTTCTTTTTTTATAACTATTTCTTTTTTTTATGTCATATATTTTAAGATACTTCGTTTAATTGGAACACCCTGTATATATATTTCTATTACCCCATCTACATACGTATATCACGTTTTATATCTGCGATTTACGTATCGTATACGTAAATATGTTTATGTTTAAAAATTCACATACAATATATGTACTTGTTTTGTCCATGTTAAATCCGGAATTTACGAGTATTTTGAAATTTAGTATCTCCAACGTCGAAATAATAAAATTTGATTATTTATTTCGTTATTCAACAAATTACAGAATATATATATATATACATATATATGTATATTCCATGTACACACATAGATACATATAAATATTCGTGAAAGTATTATTTGCTGAAAATGAAAATTTTATGTTTGACGATTTGTTTTTTATTTATTAGGATATACATTTCACAAAAAAAAGATGTTAATAATTACAATTATTGGATTCATAAAACTCCTACGTAAAAGTTCATTTTATTAAATGTAAGCTTAATTAATTTATCAGAATTCAACAATAATCTAAGATATAAATCCATATAAGAATAATAAGTAATTGTCTTTCTTTCTCTCTCTCTCTCTCCCTCTCTTTCTCTCTTATTTTTTCTCTTGAATAAAAAAATCTTTAAGCATAAAAACCTCAAAATATTGCAAAAATAAATTTCGATTATTTATTATTATTTATTAACGATAATAATTTTTCAATAATCGCTGTTCGCAAAACTTTTATATAATAGTCCATTTTATTGAATGTAAGCTTAATTAATTTATCAGAATTCAATAATGATTTAAAATAAAAATCCAAATAAAAACAATAATAATATACAATATAAATCGTCTCTCTCTCTTTCTCTCTCTCTATCTCTCTGCACATACGTACATTTTCTCATGAAAAAGTTTTCAAGAATAAAAATCTGGAAATGTAACAGATACATTATTGTCAAAATTATGATACTTGTTTTTTTTTTTTATTTAACCGAATATTCTCGAATGTCGAATGAATCTATCGAGTAACTATATACGTCGATGATTTAATTAAACGACAACATATTGAGCTTTCGATGCTTATAAACGTCTTTATACGTCGGTAACGTTGGCCGGGTGATCTAAATCCGGAGATTATGCGAGCACGTTGACGATACTCGTTGCAAAATACTTCTAATAATAAGTCGATGGGATATCACGTACAATATCGTTTCTAAAGTTATACGCATAGACATGCTAATACCCACATATATATATATATATATATATATATATATGCGTGTGTGTTTACGTTCAAGTACGTAGTATCAACATATATATACTGTTTAATAATACAAATTCTTAAGGCGGCTAAAATTCCTTCCTGAACGAACATAGTTTATCATGAGTCTTCTCTCTCTCTCTCTCTCTCTCTCTCTCTCTCTCTCTCTCTCTCTCTCTCTCTCTCTCTCTCTCTCTCAATGATATTAACACTTATTTGTAAGCGTAAAGAACGAAAAAGTAAATAACTAGAGAAAACAAAATTTAATTTATTCCTAAAGAAAAATCGAGTATAAAAAAGAATAAAGGTCCAAAATAAAAAAAAAATTGTATAATTGATGATGAAGATGAATTAAAATCGATGAGAATAGTAATTAAAAAATAATAAAATGTATTGATAATAATTATTATATATATACAATGTATATTTTCTCAAGGAATAATGATTTTTTACTATTATATATATATATATATATATATATATATATATATATATATATGTCCAATTATAATAATTAAAATAATTGGTTTACAAAGATTATCATAAAAATTGTCTACTTAAAATTTCATCCCAAGTATTCTCAAATCACTTTAAATCTTTCTCTATTAAATATCATTAATAATCTTACATCCAAATGATACATAAATATATAACATTTATATTAATACGTCAAAACAATTTTCGAAATATTATATTTCCAATTAATAATTTACGTTAATAATTCACAAAATAATCAATATTTAAGACGAATAGTAAGAAGAATACTTTGATAAGAAATACAATATATAAAAATAACGATAAATAATATATTAAAAAGATCGATCGAAATGAATAAGAAAAAATCTACCTTCGTACCTTCGTACGCTCGCCTATCTATAATACATACTTACGTTTATAAGTATACACACATACACACATATATTCGTATATGTAAATGCATAAAAGAAACGGAACGTCGAGATCTTTATTTCGCAAGAGACTGCTATTTCTGAGAGAGAGAAAATTTAAGGTGCCGTTGCACCGGACGCGAGTACGCGTTCTCGTCGAGGAAGTCAAAGTCGCGTGTGGGTGGCATTCGGGCTCTTCGTACTGACACGTATATATATATATATATATATATATATATATATATATATATATAAACATATACACAGACGGACAAACAAACACTTACAAAGATACTCACGTACACTAGTTTAAAAGAGTGCGTGCGGAGCACGAGGGTGATCGTGTACGTTGCTATGGCCACCAACGGCGGAGGCACCGCCTAGGACAGGTCAGTGACAAAGCAAGGTCAGGACAAGTGCTTCTCTCTCTCTTTCTCTCTTTCTCTTTCTCTCTCTCTCTCTCTCTCTCTCTCTCTTTCTCTCTCTCTCTTTCTCTCTCTCTCTCTTTTTCTCTTCTCGAGAGGTTTCGATCGGCCTGTGGCATGTATGCGCGGGCGCGCACTCTTTCGTCCCTCGCTCTATATATACATATATACATACGTATATATTATACATATATACATACACACACACATATATATATATATCCTTTTCTAACGCCAAGCTAAAAGCTTCGTTTATTTTTCATTGATCTCTTGCAACGAGCTCTGTTTTTCCATTCAAATGAATTTTTCTTTGATTTTCATTTAGTTACCCTCAGGTATTTTTAGAACATAGCGTTCCTGGTCATATTCATGTTAACATGGTTTTGAAGAAATCAGGATTTTGTAAACGAGAAAACGAAATAGACGCGGCGAATGAAAACGTTTTTCTATTTGTAACGTTTGCCTTAAATAAATCTCGGTTTATACGTCGTTATCGTCGATCGATTCCTATTTCGGGAGAGGGAAAATGTTAAACCATAAAATTTTACCATTGTCGTTTTATAATTGTTAGATGCTTTTTTACTTTTTCTTTTTCTGCGATGATATGAAATCGTCTAAAATTGTTTGATCAATACGATCTGTTGTACCGTAAATAGATGCTCTTACTAAACTACATAGAATTTGTTACACATTAATAATTAAATACAGATTTGTAGAAATTAAATAAAAATTTATTTAAAATCTACGAGTTCCTAATCTACTCGATATCAAACAATTTATATCTTTTTCTTAGTAACTAAATATTCATTTATATTTTCTCTGTCATCTTCGAACAATCATTTGAAACAAAACAGATCATTTAAAACATATCATTAGATAACAATAACATTTTTAACCATTCACATAGAAACAATAACTTTGATTCATAAAATGTATTACCCATAACGTTGTAAACGAGCAAGGAAATCATTCCTTATTAATGAATATATACACATATACAAACATATCCATATAAATAACTTTAATACATGTACTTTTACGATATAATCATACAAACTATCTTCCCAATCATTGTCTTTATTTTTTTCTATAAGTATACCTATACATAACATTGAAAATATTACAGATCGATACTTACAATGTCAAGACGCTAAAGTATATCACAACACACATACACACATACACACACAAACATCTGAGGTAAGAATAAGTAACGAATTTATTATATAATAAATACGTAACGTTTCATGAATGTTATTCAATATTATGATAATCAAAGGGAAAAAAGGAGAAAGAAAAAGAAAACATCCTTACGATCGTGAACGCGCACGCGTTCATTTTCGAGCTTTGCTAGTCTTCTTAGCAGTACGTAGCCGACAGCAGCACCGAGTGCCAGCACATTGTTACTAAACTTGCGTAATCGTTCAATCGTTTTAATCGCCGTTCCGAATGGGGTCGTCGTACGTTCAGGAACGCATCGTCGCGGATTGTCGGGACGGAAATAACTCAAGGAACATGGCTCATAAAGTCCGTAGTACGTAAGTACATATGTATATACCTGTATATGTATGTAAGTATGAATGTATGTATGTATGTATGTATGTATGTACGACGCAATATTATTATTCTATCCGTCCCCCACCCCACTCTCACCCCCATCCCTACCTTCTCTCTCCCTACTCTTCACGAGTTAAGCCAACCGAGAATAAATTTATCAAAACCATAAAATTGTGTTCTCGTTGATTCTACTTGTCTCCCTTCACGTTACTTCGTTAGTCTATTTAATTATTTTTTAAGAACGCTTTAAAACTACGTCGTCGTACGATTTCGTATTTTATAAGAAAGAGAGAGAGAGAATTTTTTTTTTTTTTAATTCAATCCAAATCTGAAATGTGAATGCTTTTGCAAATCATTTTCTTTATGTGTATCAGTTATTAATATTATTATTAATTTAATTACGTCGGATAAGGATGACAAACATAGGTAAGAGTGTTCGAGTATATACGTATAAGAAAGAGAGAGAGAGAGAGAGAGAAAGAGAAGAAAGCATCGTTGTTACTTCTACCGTTGCTATTTTCTCTCTTGCATCTTTTTGCGAAAACTACGCAGCATTCGATTTTATTCAAAGAATGTCCCGTAGACGTAGGTACACATGTATCTACGTAACTACACGAGTACGCATGACTCCATCATCACGAAGGCAACAATTTTGCAAAAAGAACGTTTAGTTGGGTGCTGGCCAAGGTCGACATTCTCTCGAAAACAAGAAGAGAAGCATTTTATCGTATGTATATGTGTATCTGTATGAGAGAGAGAGAGAGAGAGAGAGAGAGAGAGAGAGAGAGAGAGAGAGAGAGAGAGAGAGAGAGAGAGAGAGAGAAAGTATATTCGTATATACATATCTTTCACATGATTCGCATAAATTTTACATTTTGTGAACGATCATGAAGTAGCTAATCTAGGATACGTTATATGAATCAATTCGAGGATTATAATACAGATCATTTCAATACTGTTTCATACGTCATGAGTTTAGAAAGGTTATTACCGAAGAACATTTTCATTCGACGTAATATTATTATTATTATTACTATTATTATGAAGAAATTATCAAAGATGATGCTATCGTTTATGGTACTTCCTGTTTTCCAACAATAATTATTTTCGTCGATAGAATATTGATCATTAGATTTCAAAGGAAGTAACCTATCTGTCTCTATTAATAATATAACTCTACTACTATTAAAAGTATAATAAAATGCAGATAAATATAAGTCAATGTATCATTACATTTATATTATACAATTTTAATCATTAAACCAATCAATTTTCTAATTCTAATTAATGAAATAAAGGATATCGTTTCGATTAACGTTGATAAAGATTTCATTTTTAGATGGTTAATTAATGAATTCGATATTAATATTCGATCGTTTCATTGCCATTTATTTATGATTTATAAAGGATATAAAGATAAAAATGAGAATGAAAAATCTTGTTAATATACGTGATGATAACGATCAAAAGAGACAATTGTATTGTAGTATTTAGTTATTATTAATAATAGAAATAAGATGTTTCGAATGGTTCTAATTTATCTCACGCACGATTTAATGGCCGCATAAATTTCTCTTCCTTCTTTCTTACTCGAATGGACGAACGGGTGGGCTGGTTGGCTGGCTTTGCTTTCGGTCTTAGCTCGTCATCCGGTTTCGTCAGCGTGGACGGATGCGCAACGAACAAAATATTCCACGAAACCGTCCGCAGCGATACGTATGTATGTATGTACATACATACAACATAAATACATGTATACATATATACATATATGTAAATATACATAGATGTAGCGTTTGGTCCTTCATATAAGTGCTTCAAACGAGCGCTTCGAACGAATGCATAAAAAAGTTTATTAAGTTGTCTAGATGCCATCGATTTTATTTACCCTTATGCTTATGCACTTTTTAATAATATTATCCATATTTAGATATGCAAGTATGCGTATATCTATATGCAAATGTACGTATGTGTATCATCGTTATTTATCTCCTGTGAAAAATTAAGTAATAATAATAATGACGATAATGATGATGATGATGATGATGATGATGATGATGATGATAATGATGATAGTGATAAAATTGAAATAAAATTTGATTTTAGTAAAAAAATAATTACCATCATTATGGTAATTAATTCGTGTATTGTTTATAATTAATAAATGAGATTGATTGCTGTGTTAGATAATTCTTTCTATTAAAAATGAAATAATAAGAAAAAGACAAATATCCATTCAATAAAATGTAATATTATTATTACTACTATTATTATTACTACTATCTAATAATAATAATAAAGTTAATAAAATATAATAATTAAACATTTTCACAGAGACAATTAATCCTGTTTAAAAACCGATAGATAAGAATTAAACGTCGACAATCGAACAAACTGAATAACATTAAATAAGAAAATTCTTTTCTAATTCATGATCGAGAAAAAGAAATGCGTTATACAATTTTTAAAAGAAACTCTAAATGCAAGAACAAAGAGAAACGTTCGGGCTTGTCGAATCTCTCGCAGCATCTTCCACCGAGTGATCAGGAGTATACGTATAGGAAGGGTGCGTTAGCGATTGCTCGTATATGCGTTCGTGAGTAAGAGAGAGAAAGAGAGAGTGAGAGAAAGATAGAAGGAGAGTATGTATACCTATATGCATATAGAGAGTAAAAGAGAAAGAGAGAGAGAGAGAGAGAGAGAGAGAGAAAGTGTATGTGTATGCATGTGTTAAAAGAGAAAGAGAGAGATATACATATATATATATATATATATATATATATATATATATATATATATAGAGAGAGAGAGAGAGAGAGAGAGAGAAAGAGGGAGAGTGTGTGTTGAGAGATAAATAGAGAAAAAGAGTGGGAGAAAGAGAGTGTGTCTGAGAAAGAGATAAAGAGACAGAGAGAGGGAGAGAGATAGAGAAAGAGATACAACCGTGGCATTGGAAGGAAAGGCAAAGAGGCGCCGCGTTCGAAGGCGCTCAGCATTCGTCAGTAGGGCGAGGAGCAGAGCTCGTTTAGCCGACGAAGAGGTGACGTTGCATAACGCATCCGCTTCTCTGAACACTTTCAAAGGCGCGGGTGGAAGCGCAAAGCGGGTTTAAACGCACCTCGCTTAACTTCTCGGACCACTTTCTTTTTTTTTTTTCTTTTTTTTTTCTTTCCTTTCTTTTTTTTCTTCTTTCTTTTCGGTTTCTTTTCCCTGCGGGTTGCCCTTTTGCCTCTTTTTCCTTCTCTTTTATCTCGTTTTTTTCTACTCTTTTTTTTTCCTTTTCTCTTTCTTTCTGTATTTCTTTTTTTTTTTTCTTTTTGTCTTCTTTTTTTTCTTTCTATCAGTCTCATTACACATTTCACAGCGTTTGATAATGCAATAACGCCGACGTATAACTTCAACCGTGACGTCTGCGCTTATTATCACAGATAATTGTTTTGTATTTTATTAATTAATGTACGAACTTAGATTAGTACGCTAGTATAGGAGAAAAATTTGCGAGAACATTGTCCGAGATTGTTTTATAAAGAGTAGGTCTCCTTGAATCTTTTATCGATTATTTTTCTTTTTTCTTTTTCTTTTCTTTCAACCCCCTCCACTCCTTTTGTTAGATCTCTTTTGTAAATAATTGCACGATACTACCGAGAACAAATAAATGTTAATCAACGTTTATATTGTTTTTCTATAAAATCTAGAAAATTCTCGATATGGAAAAAAAAGAGACTTTATTTATCACTTCGTATCTCTTTCCCTTTACAAATGAATTTTATTATTATCTATCATATATACCTCTATTATATATCTATTTCATATAACTTATATAATATACATTCTCTCTCTCTCTCTCTCTTTCTCTCTCTCTCTGTTTTGCTTGTAAAGTAAATACACATTAATGAAGTACATTTTCTTTCTTTCTCTACGCCTACACATTCCACTAAATCGAGAGAAGAAACCAGAGAGAGAAAGAAAGAAAGAAAGAAAGAAAGAAAGAAAGAGAGAGAAGAAAGGCTCTATTTATTATTTTATTTGGTAGAACATAAGAGAGACAAAGATAGAAAGAGTTTCCCCATACGCTCGTCCCACGTTTTTAGCTTTCTCACTTCTATTTAATGGGATAGACGTGTATATATATATACGCATATATATCTATGTATACTATGTATATCTATGTATGTACGTACGAAAGAGAGACAGAGACAGATAGAAAGATAGATAGATATAGAAAGAGAAGAAGATAGGTGGGGTTTGTGGTCGAGCGCTTTTGAACGAGTGAATTTGTCCTGCATAGGGGGCATCGGGACATTACCCGGGTGACCTTGGTTCGTGCGGATCGCGACGGCCGACGCTGTTTGTGCATCGCGCTCGAGCATTGCACCTTGCTCTATCGTACGAGCCCACCCTTCACCCCCACCCCGCTCTCTCTCTCTCTCTCTCCGTC
>NC_057700.1:3075040-3112750 GCF_014466175.1 Vespula pensylvanica | reverse complement strand
TTTCTCTCTCTCTCTCTCTCTCTCTCTCTCTCTCTCTTTTTTAATTCTCTTCTTTCTTTCTCTCTCTCTCTCTTTCTCTCTCTCTCTCTCTATCTTTTTCTTTTTACCTTCAATTTCTCTCTCTCTCTCTCTGTCTTGAGAGCGAATGAGCGAAGAGAGAATCGCTGCTTTTAGAAACCCGCGGCCCTTGACTCCGTTCTCTCGAAACGTCGTCGCTCTCCCTCTCTTTTGAGAAAGATCATGGAACGGCCAACCGACGTGCTGTCACCTGTTTCCACATATTTTTAGCTTACTCGGCCTTTTTCGTAACCTCCATCGAGGACACGACATTTCTCTTTCTATTTCTTTCTTATTCTCTCTCTCTCTCTCTCTCTCTCTCTCTCTTTCTCTTTCTCTTTCTATCCCTATTTTTCTTTTCCTTTCTTCTCGGTTATCAAGAACGTTATCATCGAGTTAAAGCGTTGTTTGTATCAAATCGGTGTTACACCTATCGAGAAAAAAGCGAGCGAGAGAGAGAGAGAGAGAGAGAAAGAAAGAATGTCATCGACGCGAGACTGATAACGACGTTTAGTTAACTGTCGCCGATGAGTGCAACATAATAAAAAATGTATATATATATATATACGTAAGTATATTATCGTCTGACGCTTAATGCTACGTTGGACTTTAACGAAAAAAAGAAGAAAGAAAAAAAGTAAATAAAACGAAGAAAAAAGTAAAAGAAATAAAAAGAAATGAGAACGATATAGCCATTGACCATTGACAAAATTATTTATTTATGTACGTATCTGCTCAATTTAAAAATGAACGAACGTTTTCTTTCTACGCAAATTTCGTCTATCTATCTCTCTGTCTCTCTCTCTCTCTCTCTCTCTCTCTCTCTCCCTCCTCTCTCCATTTCTGAATCTCTCTCAGACTCTTTCTCATTTTCGTTTAGTACGAACGTCTGTCTTCTCTTTCTCGAAACTGTCGATCTTTACCGTTTCGTAATCGATAAACAATGAACGTTACTCAAACACGTTATATCTGCCAGCTGTATCAAGTTCGCGCAAAGAACGCTGCTCATTAAGATAATAGCGATACGTTAACCTTGAACAATGTCAAATGTCTACGGACTCACGTACATATGCTACATACACGCATACACATACATACGCATGCACACATGTATATTTAAGTACATATCGTAGCACTGACCCCACTCGCAAATGTTATTTTTAACAGTTTTGAAAAACTTTTTGACTTTGTTATGTCATTTCAATTATCAGCGATTCGTGTACTTGCTTACTTACTTATATTCATACATATATATGTATGTATTATCGGTGTCGTTCGTGATCGTGTTCGAAATTAGACGTTCCGTTTCTCGTCCTCCTTACTTTTAACTTTTCATTATTCTCTCTCTCTCTCTCTCTCTCTCTCTCTCTCTCTCTCTCTCTCTCTCTCTCTCTCGGTCTCTTTTTCTCCTCATCTCTCATTTATTTTCGGCACTCTCAAGGCGTGCGCCGATTCGAAAGATACGAGAGGTCGATATCGTCACCGAACGACAACGAACGATGCACTTTGGCGAAACGTTCGGACCGCATTCTTCGAAAGTGAGATCATCGGTGCCTCGAGCTGTCTCTCTCTCTTTCTCTCTCTTTCTCTTCCTTTCTTTTATTCTCTATCTTCTCTTATCTCGTTCACCAACGTTTTCTATCTCGCTTCCCTTGTCTCGTCGTTAAGATTCGCATTCGTCTAGGCTGCTTAATGCCATGGGTTATAAACTGCATCGCTTTCTTTCGTTTTTTTTTTCTTTTCTTTTTTTTTTTCTTTCTTATTTTTCTTCCTTCCTTTTTCTTATATATATATATATTTTTTTTTTGTATCAAGAAAGAAAACTTTCATAACGAGTTTTCTTAAAGAAAACTCATTATAAAAGTAAGAAGCTAACGTGTATCGAACGCTACTGAGAGAAATGAAATAAGTAGAATACAATTCTTGTTTGCTCGATTCGATTTGATTGTAGGAAATACGATCGAGTGCTTCTTTATTAATCAAAAGTTATTATTCCTTTCGGTATTTTAATCACATTTTTTTCTTCTTTTCCTTTTTCGTTTTCCTTTTTAACGTTTTTGTTCTTTATTTTTCTTTTTTTTTTTTCCTTTTATTTTTTTTTATAATAGGTCTCTATAAATGCATGAGATTGTCGCGCGATATTTTGTTTGTAACGAAATATAATGAAAATTCTAATAAACTAGAGTAGAGTTTGTTTCATCAATATTTTAGTTATTAATGAATATAAATAACAACTAATATTATGGTAAATATATAGGATTAACAAGCGGTACATTACATATGTAAACTAATTTTGATTTTGCATATGTGTGTATGTGTGTGTGCGTGTGTTAGGAAGGTTATTAAAAAATCCATTAAAATCGATATAATTTTTTTAACTAATTCATACATCTCATAATAATTCAATAATCCACGTTTATATTTTATACGTTAATACAATATAAAATATTTATATACCGTCAAGTATTTTATATCGAATTTACACAGATACATATTACCAAACTTTTTACAAAATTATTTTATACAGATTATAATAATTAAGTAACGTAATTGTATATTCTACATTTATGTTTTTTCTTTTCATTTTTTTTTTTTTTTTTTTCTATAAAATACCATATTTGTATCGTCAAGTAAGTAGCTGACATTGATTTACGTAGGCATTACGAGAACGTAAATGATTTTAATTCAATAATGACATACGCGTCGTTACGTATGTTACGTACATTTTCACGATGGAATGTATACCATAAAAAGGGAAAAAAGGAAAGAAGGAAAGAAGAAGAAGAATAAAAAGAGAAAGAGAGAAGAGGGAGGGAGAGGAAGAAAAAGGAAAAAAGAAAAAAAAAATAGTAATTCGAGGTTAAATTCAAGCGGAAAGTCTATCGTTGCAAGATTTGTTCGAGGGTAACATGTTCCGTGCGCGTTCGAGTGAGCGCTAATCGGTGTTAAGTAAGTGTAACATAAATGATCCGGTATATTTCGCAAATGTTTACACATGATTTTAAAACGACGGTTCTTAAAACGGACGATGAAAAAAAGAAAAAGAGAGAGAGAGAGAGAGAGAGAGAGAGAAAGAGAAAGAGCTCTAAACGCAATACCATGCTTGTGTAATAATTACATATGTATGTATGTACGTACGTACACACACACACATACATACATATATATATATATATATATATATATATACATGCATAATTCCAAGTGAACAGCGACCGAGACTTTTTATCGCATAGTAAAGACTTACGTGATCGATACTCACCGATCGATACGAATCAAGACAAAAAAACAAACGTTGCTCTCGCAAACACGGTTTCGTGTTTATCCGTGCATACGTTACGTGTAATATGCATACGTGTCAAAATATATTCATTGACAGTTACGATAAGGAGATTGCGGAATACAAGATATATCAAAGATTTCATCTCTGGATCAACAGGGAATCTCTACGTGTAATATTACCGATATCATTCGAAAAAAAAAAAAAAAAAAAAACAAGAGAGAGAAAAAGAAACGTATAAGAACATTTCCCTTACAAATATAATTAATAGGATTAACTTCGTACGTGATCGAATCGAGTTTTTATTTAGGAGCGATCCAAAATAAAAAAGGAAATCTGGAAGTATCGTTTTTTTACGGATTTCGCGTTAACGAAAACGATCGAAAAGGAGATACGTTGTACGTTAATAGATATTACGATATTATCAAACTAATTGGAAAACATAATACTCGGTTAATGTAGAAAATATTGAGCCTTTTAACAGTAGTAAGAGAAACAAACGTACTTTTATCACATATTTCCGTCGTGTATACGTCGTAACTACGAGAAGGGTGGCAAACAAAGGCAGAAACGAAAAAGAAAAAAAAGGGGACGATTTTAATGGATGAAAGGGAGAGAGAGAACACGAAAGAGAGAAAGAGAGAGAAAGAATACAACGGAGAAACGCGATGAGCGTGTTTTGCTCTTCTGTTATTCTCTTTTTTTCCCTCTTTCTCTCTCTCTCTCTCTTTCTTTCTTTCTTTCTCTCTCTTTCCGATTCTTTGATCTCATCGTACGTATGATTATAACAAAATGAAGAGTGTCCTTTCGAAGGACATTCGAAGTAACAACACATAATATAACAACGCATACGAAACGACGGACATTCGTGTAAGGGACCTTGGTGAGTTTTAGGATCTATAGCAAGATCATTCTCGATCAAGTTTTCGTGCGAAACACATACGTACGTACGTAGATACGTGTCTCTTGTGATCGTAGTGAATCGATGGTATCGTGTGCGACTCTCGTAACATCTTTCTTCGCTGGTATTCCGATCCTGTGAGACTCTTTCTCTGTATTTGTGTGTGTGTGTTTGTGTGTGTGTGTGAAAGAGAGAGAAAGAGAAAGAGGGTATTTATAAATATACTGCAGCGCGCGTGTCCTGTCGGACCTTCGCCTCCGGAGAAGAAAAACGCTGGAGAACACGAGCCCGGCTACTCGGATACTCCGAGCTCGTATTAAAGATCGTTTCACGAGTATTTTCAATATTTTATTTAGTCTTGAGACGATATCAAAGGATCATACTAACTTATTATCCCGAAATTTTACTCGATAAAATTCTTTTTGTCGACAATGATCAGGATTTGTTATTCGTAAACAGTAGATTAATACGATGGGATTATATACGTAATCGATGTAATGGTAAGATTTATAAGACCTTAATTTTTACTTTGGAAAATCTGGAAGCTCCTTTGAAGCTCGAGATTGTTCAGTATTAATGATCGTAACGATTTATTATCTCGAAATTTTGCGATAAAATTCTTTATGTTTTTCTTAATATGGTATGTTAATATGGAGGGATTATATATGTATGTTATTGATGTAATGGTAATTTACAAGACTTTTATTCTTATTTTTAACAGTCTGAAACATGAGATTGTTCGGTATTAAATATCTCTTACTGACTTATAATCTCGAAAGATTCGTTTTATCAATGACAATTAAGATTCGTTATTATTGAATAAAGTGTTGTAATTATTTTATAAAACGTTAGTACGATATTATTAATTAATTTTAAAAGTCGAAAGGCACTACCTTTTGAGGAATATTACTCTTATGTTATAAAAAAGATTTAATTTCTCCTTACTGATATACCTTTTCTTTTTATATTAATCACATTAATTAAAACTGGCTAATGTCCGTAAAAAAAAAAAAAAAAAAAAAAAAAAAGAAATTACGAAGAAAAGAAAGAAGAAAACAAAATAGAAAAAAAATTGTCGTCGTTTAATTTTATTCTTTAACTCGTCGATTATCTGCGATATGGAAATAGTGTAAAGTAGAAATGATAAGTTTTGTAGCACCCGAGGGAACGAACAGAAACGATGAGTAGCGTGCATGGATCCAGACTTAGTTTCGTCTCACACATGCAAGGTCATCCGGCCAGCGCACCAATGCTACTAACCTCAACCTCTGACTCGTGTTTCCTTTCATGAGTCCACGCTTTGATCCACGTTATATGCGTTTATAGACGTACGTAACACGTTTTGTTTGAAGAAATTTGTCGAGATAAGAGAAATCTAAGTGTTAAATGATAATCGTTATTGAAAAATCAACGAGATTAATTAAAAGACAAGGTAAACGTTCTTTCTTTATTCTTTCTTTTCTTTTTACGTTTCTCTTTTTTTTTTTTTTTTACTTCTTTCTATTTTTTTTCTTTTTTCTTTTTTTATTACATTTCTTTCTGTTTATTGCTCGTCGCGTCTCCTCTTTCTCTGTTTTTCTCGCTTTCTCTTTCTCTCTCTTCATAACGATACAACGATCCCGTTAATCTACGATGATAGATATTGTTGATAAGACAAAATTGTTGATAATATAAAATAACCATGTAAGAAGAAGTTTATTTATTGAACTTTGATGCCGATTTATCTCTGAAACGTTCAGAAATATCAGTCGATTCTGACCGCGCGAATCTGCGTCGAGAGTTCGTTCGCGGCGCATATTTACAAGGTCACCCGGTCACCGATCCGATGCTACTAACCTCGACGTGCATCCCCCTTCTTCTTGCACTCTCCCTCTTCTTCATCTTCTTCATCTTCTTCTTCTTCTTCTTCTTCTTCTTCTTCTTCTTCTTCGTCTCCTTCTTCTTCATCTTCTTCTTCGTCGCTGCAGCATCTCTTCCTTCTCACTTTCCTTATTCGATACTTATTTCCCGAAGCTATTCTCTATCTTCTTTGAAGGTAATACTTGCGAACGGACTTCTCTTGTTGAAACCACTTATGGGTAATCACGGGAGAGCATAATGTTGGGAAAGATAACACATAGACGATTATGCAACTAGATCGCTACTTCGTACTGGTGAAGTATAAAATTGTGTATTCTATTAAAGTTAACGTAATTAAAAAGTTATTTTATGGACGGAGGATGAAAATGGAATTAAAAAGAAAAAAAGAAGAAAGAAATTATTAGTTTTTTTTTTCTTTAATCTACGACATAGTCGACTTAACTCGATGAAAATTTCTATACATATATATTTTATACGTATTAATTTTATCTCTCTCCCTCTCTCTATCTATCTACCTATCTATCTATCTATCTGTGTATTTCTCTCTCTTTTTCTTTCTCGAATATTTTCATATACAGAGGCCGATCATAAATTAAAGGCTAGTTGAATGTCTCCATTGTTAGGAGCAATACAAAAACACCCGACTTCCTGTTAAACCGGAAATTCAATGATTTTTACTCTTTCTTATATCCTGTAGTTTTTTTTTTTTTTTTTAATTAATTAAATATTCTAATAGATCATTTACAAAAAAAAATAATTAAAACAATATATATATATATAGCTTTGAAAATTGATACGATAAAATATATACGTTACAAATTTTATCTATGTATAATATATACCTACCATATTTATATATCCAATAAAACATATAACCCGGTATGAATTTTAACGTGTTCCTTCGAATTACTATTAGATAGGAAGGGCTCTTAAAAATTTCGTAGACGGTCTAAAGGAGAATAATAATGAGAGAAAGAGAGAAAGAAATAGTGTGGAGAGACAAGGAGTGTGGCTCTCTTCGACCTAGACGCAAACGCAAGGTCACGCGGGCAGTGCACCAATCGCATCGAAAAGGCCAACCTTCTCCTCTCTGTTCAAAGGCAACCCCCTCCATTTCGTCCGACCGACACCCTTCGGCCTCGTTCCTTCTCCTACTCTTTTACCTCCCCTCTATACCCCTCTATATCCCGCTATACCCTAGCAGTATCATCGTTGTTCCACTCCTACTTCCCGTTTTTTACTTTCTCGCTCGTATGTAAGACGCGTTAAGTTGCGATAGCCTGGTAAAGAGGAGAAAGAGGTTTCGCGAGCCCTCTGCGCCGGGAATGCGGCCGATTATGCAACTAGTTGCGCTGCTAGCTTCTTCTTGTGTCATAGGAACACACTCACATCTCTGTAAAACGTAGGACATACATACGTACGTATTTATGTATGAACGTATCTACGTATGTATGAATGTATGTATGAATGTATCTGTTTTACCCTGGCCCTGTCTCTCCTTTACCCTATCCCCTTTGTACCCTTGTCTACTTCGTCTCGCTTCGTTGCTTCTTCTTCCTTCGTACCCGTTCCCAACAGGTCGCGTCGCATCGCAAACGTTGAAATTTCTTTCGTACTTTTGTCCAAACTCGCAGTCATTCGAGAATCCTATTTGTTTATTTATTTTGAGTTTTTATTGAACGAGTATAGGTCTAATATTAATATGTATATATGTGTGTGTGTAATTGAAATATTAATATATTTTATTTTTAATATTAATATATACATGTGTATTTAATTACATGTGAAATATTATAATTATTATATATTTACAATATGTAGTAATTATTAGTATTATAATTACTGTATAATTACAATAAATACTATATTTTGAATATTGATATATATGTATGTTTAATTATATGTGGATTTCTAAAGAGGAATTAAAACGAATACGTTGCTAAGATTTATTCTGTACAATAATAAATTGATTATTGACGATTTTAAAATGACTCTTTGAACATTTGTTGTGAAATATTGGAAATATAGTCGACGTTTGAACATTTAGATAAAATAGGGTAGATAAATCTCCGATTTGTTCTATTGATATGTAGCATTTCTTTCTTTTAATTAAAAAATGAAAGAAGTTTTAATGTTGGTGCAAAGTTTTTTAGAAAATTAATAATAAAACAATAATCATACCGATTTGATTCGAACAATTCAATTATATATTATAGGGAATAAAAAATAAGAAACAAACGTGATATCATTTCGATATATTTTTTAAAACTTGTTTGCCTTGTAACGTATTCACTAATTATCCAACCAATTGAGCGTAATTGTCATACTATGGAATATTATTCATCGGCATATATTTTTTTATCGGACATTACATTTTCTGATGACGCATATTATGATTGGAAATACGTAAACGTGAACATAACATCTCTCACGAGTCAGAATTTTACTCGCAAAAAATCTTCGTGCCCGCTTGTCGAGTCAGATTTGATATTTTCTAATTATCAATTTTTTTTCTCTGTTTCTCTCTCTCTTTTTTTCTCACACACACACACACACACACATACACATACGCTGATCAATCTCGATACTTCTTATTTAATTTAATCGCTTATTCAATTTTTTCCACGACGATTAATGTAATTTGAATTAATGTAATAATGTAACTAAACTTTATTTTCTTTTAATTTTTCTTTTTTTCTTTTGTGAAATATAAAACTCATAAAAGTTGTATGCCATATTGGAATCAGTATTGACATAACATCGTAGCAACTATTTCGCTTAGGAAACTATTCGTAGATTCCTAGTTTGGGAAAACTATGAGAGCTATGATCGATCCGTTCGAATTATGTTCAAAATTGTTACGATCAAATAAGTTGAGTCGCTGATATATAGTTTCGATATTCTCGTAATAGATATTAATTATAACTCGTAGTTCGTATGCCTTTGGGCTCCAATGAAATGTAAAAGTATACGTGACTGTGGTTAGAGTACAAAGATATAACATTGAATGTAATATCAACGAGAAGTTTTGCAAGAAGACGGATCGTTGCATCAGATTTGATTAATCGATCGGAACAGCTATAATGATGTTTATAGAAAAAATATTCACTTGGTTTTAATCGAGGTTTTTATTTTTTAAAAAGTAAGAAAAAGATGAGCGATAACGACGTACTATTCTGATATTAGAAAAAAATTTTTCTTTTTTTTTTTTCTTTATTTTTTTTTTCTTCTTTTTTTTTGCATATATCTTGCATCAGCCCTTGGATCATATTTTATAAAAACCGAGAATATAACGATGGAATTCGTAATATTATTAAAAGTATGTCAACTATTTATTTTAATAGAATTTTTCATTTTTTTGACCACTTATATTTCATCGATTCTTTCATTCGATTTTTCAAATAATTATTGAATATAAAAATGAATATGTTAAACAGAGAATTAAATTCTACTCTCATTTTTTTTTATTACATTTCAATTCAAAATAACGATAAAAATAAAAATTAATCTAACGCTAATACAAAAATTTAAAGAAAAAGAAAAAAAAATTACAGAAAATCTTTTCAATTTTCACATCTTCTTTGCCACAGAAAAACGACGTCTCGATTTCAAGTATTCTATAGCAAAATCTATTTTTAAAAATTGACACGTAACAGTATGATCACCAGTGTGTGATGTTATGTCACTGAAAAAAAAAGAAGAAGAAAAAAAAAAGAAATAAAAGGAAAAAGAAAAAAAGAAGGAAACGTCATTTTCAATTCATCGGAATTAAAAGTTGCTATAATTATTTTACGAATGCAATTTGAAAATCTACGAACTAATTATTAAAATATCGTAGTCATAATTAAACGTTTGAAATTCGTTTAATTTCTTAGAAGTATTTTTACGCGTTAGTAAATCACCGATTCGTTGAACGACTAATTCGTAAGAAAACGATGCTGAAAACATTACTGGCTGGAGATAGATGACACCTATGAAATTATAGATTCGAGTTAGATCGTATGATTCACACACGGAGAGCTCGATGACGGCGTTAGCTTAGCTTACAACTACGTCCGTTTCTCGTAGTTTCCCATGAGTACAAACTACGAGTGACACGAAAGCGTACAGACTGATTACATCACTATAGTATATTTTCGAACTCATGGGGAATATACGTTATAGATCTCAATTAATAATTACCAAACCAATAAAAAAAAAAGTAATGGTTTATAGATCTCTTTTTTTTCTTTATTAGTCAATAAATTGGCCAATGAAATAAGTAATGTCGGAATTTTAAAAAATATATCCAAACGAATGAAATTATTATTCAATAAAGTATTCTAGTTTTATTTGTATAACGTTAAATGATACTTTTTAATATCATTAATATACTGATATTGTTTAATATTAATATTAACAATTATAACTTTTATTAAACAAAAAGGTAACATATTAATTAATGCATGAATCGATTAATACCTCAGACAAATTTTTGTCAAGAAATCTAACAAATTGGAGAAACGTGCGAGCGTAGTAACTCGAGTTACCAGAGTATCCGAAAGAGTTTCAAGGTCATCGGATATATTTCTTCCAATACAATAACGTCTCTTTATCAACGATAAAGAACGGTAAACAGGACACTCACCGTATTATTATCATCGTCGTCGTCGTCGTCGTCGTCGTAAAAGGAAAACTTGAGAATCTTTCTGGCATAAAATATTTTTTCTTCTCGAATATTCGAGTTTGAATTTTTGTCTTCTGTTAATTTTTTTTTCTTTTCTTTTTTTTTCCTTCTCCGTTGCCTTCCCCGTTCCCACTCCATCCCTTAAAGCACCTTAAGATCGTGCGCGGGTGCGTGCTTTTTCATCTTGCGTATCTTCGTCAAAAAACGATCGTTTCACGATGAATACGCGCGTATTTGCGCGCACGTACGCGGGCGTATGCTTGCACAGGTGTAGGAGGCCGTGTACCATCACGCTTTTAAGGTCGATGACCTTAACGTGCGATCGTGAGCGCAAGCGCGAGCGCGCCAAGTCTGCACTTTACGATCGTTTAACGTTCTTACGAAAACAAGGTCGTTAATCTGTCATGTTCACGTTCGCAGAAATATACTCGAATGCAGCTTGTGCCACGATAATGTTATAGTCAGTTTTTCCAAACGACAGAACATTGTCCATCGAAAGATCGATGTACTTGAAATATTTTCGTTTCGTTTCCATTCGAAAGATTCCAACGTTAAAGTTAAATCGTTCTTAAGAAGGTTTAATGATATTTAGTGAATATCATATGGGAAATGTATGGTATTACGATTGACATTATAATGTGTAATAGTTTTATACGGTATTATATATATTTTATTAGATTATATTATTACCGAGATACAAAACCGAGTGAAACTATTTTAATTGAGTATGTAGAGAGAGAAAAAGAGAGAGAGTTTAATTTTATTTTTATGTAATGTAATATATTATGTAATAAAATAACAATTTATATATGTAATTTAATATAATATAAATACATGGTAAAATGAAAATTTATACTTATATATATATATATATATATATATATATATACACGCAAAATTAGGATGCAATAATAATCTTAGATATCATCGACGATACTTGCATAATTGGTTGTAAACGAAGGAACATTTTTTAGTATCGATACTATCGACAATAAAAAAAAAAAAAAAAGAAAAAGAACCTAATCGCAATAGCCGATATAGTAACAATCATTTATAAACATTAAATACACATATACCCACATATTCTACTTTACGTAGTTACGTAGTTAAAAAAAAAAAGACAAATAAATAAATAAATAATCAATCAAAAAAAAAAGATTGCAATATTTCTACGACTCATTGTACGTACGAGAACGTGCGCGTACCACAGACGTACAAACACACGTACACAGAGAAAAAGAGAAAGAAAGAAAGAGAGAGAAAGAAACAGAAAGAGAGAGAGAGAGAGAGAGAGAGAGAGAGAGAGAGACACGCGTGCACGCGCATCAAACATACACGCATACACTCACAAACAAAGAGGGGTTGGGCGAGACGAGTCGAAAACAACCGTTGACTCTTACGCAACTTGTTGAGAAAGAAAGAGAGAAAGAGAGAGAGAGAGAGAGAGAGAGAGAGAGAGAGAGAGAGAGAGAGGCAGTGAGACAGACAGATAGAGACAGACAAAGACAGATAGAGACAGAGACAGAAACAGAAAGAGACAGAGAGAGAGAGAGAGAGAGAGACAGAGAACGAAAGAGAGAGAAGACGTGCGTGTGCGCGCGAACGCATGCACTCTCTCGAATGCACTCGTATTCGTACGCAATGGGGCAACGTAAAACGGCGCGCCGGAGGGGTGGGTGCTGGAATATCTCCCCTCTTTTCCCTTCTACACATCGACCGTCCTGCTGCTCGCTCCACGATTCCTGGAATGCTCTTTGTGTTGCAGGCCTTTGCTTCCCCTCTGTTCCTTCCTGCCCCTCCAAAACGGCGTCGGCGTCGGCGTCACCGGTATCCTCTTTCTCGTCCTCCCCGTTCTCCTCGTCCTCGTCATCATCCTTCTCCTCCTCATCCTCTTCATCCTTCTCATCCTCCTCCTCATTCTCAGAGTCCGGCGACCTTGATAGCGACGAGAACTCGTCGTCGCGAGCGCCACGAGCCACCTCGAGGACCTGTGCATGCCCAGGTACCTTTGTAATCCTATTCGAAAGATCATATCCACCCACGCGACGACACTTCTCCTTCTCTGTCTTTCTCTCCCCCTCTTCCTCTCTCTCTTTTTCTCCTTGTCCCTCTTTCTTTTCCTCTTTCTCTTTCTCTTTTCTCGTTTCCTTTTCTCTCCTTCTTCTGCTCCTCCTCCTCCGTTTACTCTACTACCTTCTCTTTTCTTTCCTTTTTTTTTTGAATAAGCAAATTTTAGTAACTTCCTTTTTTCGTTTCATTTTTCTATTTACGACGAATTCACACGTAAGTTTGTTTCTTCGGATAATGATATTAGAATTTGGGGGAATAAGGAATTTTTGGCTAAGGGTTTTTTTTCTTTTTTTTTTTTTTTTTTTTTTTTTTGAAAGATTTTCAGACGTTCGAGATTGCTGTAGTCTAAGTTATTGGTATTATGTTGTTGATTGAGTTAATGAGATTTGAAATAATTTGAGAATAATATTTTTAATCGTATTATCAATGTTCTTGCTTTTTGTATATATATATATATATATATATATATATATATATATGTATGTATTATAATTCTTAAAGAAAAATTATTGACATGTTATTGCGAATGAAAAGGGGAAGAAGGAATAAACTTTTCCGATTGTAAGCGACCGTCATGCATTTTCATAATTAAATTCATGAAAAATTCGCGGAAACAGACCAGACAAACGCACACACGCACGCACGCACGCACAATCATCATCGGCGTATTGGAAAAAAAAAGGGAATAAGATTAAAAAGAAAACATGAAAAGAAACTCGATCGGTACGGATATCGAAGAAAAAACATCCCCTTAAAAACGAAATCGTTCCCTTTCGAAATGATCTAAAATGGGAAAGTGAGGGAAAGGAGATACGAGGATTGCGCCTTTCTCTCTCTCTCTCTCTCTCTCTCTCTTTTCTCCTCATCGATACGAAACCTTTCAAAGAGAAAAAAAAGAAAAAAAAGAAGAGAGAGAGAGAGAGAGAGAGAGAAAAGAAGAGTCGATGATCTTTTCACAGTGAGAATGAAGAATTAGGAAAGTATAGGTCTCTCGTCGAACCGAAGAGAGTAGACGGGTTCTCTCGATCGGCGTCACTCGACGCAATCGGTTCTATTGGCAACGAAATACGCATACACGTACAAACGTACGTACAAACGTACGCACGAACGTACGTATGCATATGTATGCGTGTGAACCGGCGGTGGCGGTAGCGGTGGTGGTGGTGGTGGTAGTGGTGGTGGTGGTGGTGGTGGTGGTGATGGTGGCGGCGGCGGCAATGGCAACGGCGGCGGTAGCGGTGGCGGCGGCGGCGGCGGACGCCCTTGAGCGACGGGCAATGCACCGCACGAGGTTCAAGGCAGAGCGGCGGCGTGCCGGTGCCTTCGTCGCGCCGCTGCCTTTCCCCTACTACTTCTCATCTCTTCGGCTCGCCATCGAGTATTCCCCCCACCCCGCGGCGATACCACGCGACTCGTTCCCCCACCACGTCCGTCACCACCACTGTGGTGCTTCGCTCTCTGCGCTCCTCTTCTACTACTACTCCGATACTCTCTCGCTCTCTCTCGACGAGAGCGCTTCGCGGCTCCTAACAATCCCTCGATTTCTTTTTTTTTTTCTTTTTTTTTCTTTTCTTTTTTTTCTCTTTTTCCTCCTCCTCTTTCTCTCATTCTCTTTTCCTTTTCTCCTCCCGTTACTTTTCTCACCCTCGACGACTTAACCTTCTTTTTTTCTCTCTCTTCTCTTCTTTTATTTCTTTTCCTCTCTTCTTTTTTTTTTCTCTCTCTTTTTGTTTCAACGAGTACTATTTTTATTTTTATCCCACCCTCGGTCTATCGTTTCTACTTCCTTCCTTTCTTCGTTCCTTCTTTCCTCTTCCTTCCTTTTTTCCTTTTCTTTTTATCTCCCTTATCATTTCCATGCTACTTCGGTAATTTCAAGTTTTTATATAATAGCATCGAACGATGTTTGTAATTTTCTTTTCGTGAATTTCTTTTTTTTAATTTTATATTTCTATTCTTCCGACCTTGTCGTCATCTTATAGTTATCGTTTCCTTGTAATTTCTTTTCGATTGTATTATTTCGAGATGTTACTTTCATTATTTGGCGATGTTTAATATTCTCGATAATATAAGAACACACGTACGAGTTACGAAAAACTTGTGTTAGCCTTGGTAATAATTATAAAAATGAATTACAAATAATTTCGGCGAACTATTGTCGGACCAATGAAAAAGTTCAATTTATATTTACACTTGCATCGATATATATAATAATTTATTATATATAAAATAATCGTATAAGTTAATAAAACATGATAATTATGAATATTCGATAGACTATATCGAGCATGGTGTTCACTGGTGCGCGAGAAATTTTACTCTCTCAGGTGTTCCACGTGTATAAGGAGGCACAACGTACGGATGCGACTTTAATAGATTCTATTAAGTTTTACATGCACGTAATTGCGCACGGGGAGGAAATATTCAATAGCAATGTGCCTTGTTGCACGAGGATAAGAAAAGGGAGAAGACGGAAGGAAAAGGAAAACAGAAAAAAAGAAGGGAGAAAAAATGAACAAGAAAGAAAAAAAGAGAAAGAGAGAAAGAGAGAGAGAGAAAGAAAAAAGTAGGAGTTTCGCTTTCCCACGATTGACTTGCCGCGCATTTAGCCATTGTTACGGTTCGCGTGAGACGATTTAGCTTGCCAAGTATTTTCAGTTAAACTTATTATTCTTTTTAACGAGTTAACGGCCATCATCCTACTTCTCGAATTAGGATGGTCGATCTATTATTGAAAAGTAGCCGATCTTATCGATCTTTCTTTTGTATCACGATTTTATTTTTCCAATTGGATGAAAGAAAAAAGAAAAAGAAAAAGAAAAAGAAATATAGGGACGTCGCGTCGTCGGCAAAAATAAAAACTTTAACTTACATGTTTCGGATTCGTCGAGTTGTCGTCTCGTAGTAATGTAATGGGGAGAGGGGTGGGATGGAGGGGGGAGAATGCAAGCTTCCCTTTCTACGTGAACTACACCACAACACCACGTTTCCCATGTAATCCTAGCTGAAAATAGAACACACGGCTGTCGCATGGAACTCACAAATTCGGCTTTTCCGTGGATCGTCACGATGCAAACGGTGACAAACGTTTGTCATCGTTGAAATGATTATTATTATTTTTCTTTAACGTTTTATTTCAACGTTATTCTCGTTTGAAATATTTAGAATATTTCTTATTAAACGATATATTACGAATTGGTCTTTCTAATGTTTCTTATCGATAATTATGATTATACGATAGAAGGAAAAAAAGTTCTGTCTATTTTTTTTTTCTTTTTTATTTCTCTTTCGAAATAATATAAACGTGTATATAAATTTGTAACATTTCAATGTTTAGCTATTATAAGAATTATATATTCGACGATATTTTATTTTATTTATTCCACCGACATTTATTTCGGTACATTAAGGTGTGTATATATATATATTTAATGAATATATATTTCTCAAAAAGAAAAAAAAAAAACAAGAAGGAGAAGAGAAAAAAAGGAAAAGAAAGAATTAATCATACGTTATATAACAAAAAGAAGACGTAAAATTCGGAGGAAGAAACATGCGACGAGATTACAGGTGATAAACCTTTCATATAATAATAAAAAAAAAAAAAAAAAGAAAAAAAAAAGAGGAAAAAGAAACTGTCGGAAGCATACATTTTGACTGCTTGATAAATTTAGTCATAACATACAGAAAAGAAAAAAAGAAAATAAATAAAACAAATCGCATCTGGATACGATTCTTGCATTAAAAATTATTATCGCTCTAGTACCACTTAGTTAAGCGTTGCGAAAGCGACCGATTGGTGTGCGAAATAGTGACGATTAAAAAAAAAAAAAAAAGAAAAAAGAAACCAAGGAACTAAGAAAATTAAAAAAAGAAGAATGAAAAAGAAAATAAACAAATAAGATTGATTCACGAAGGATGTTCTTGGATACGTTGGTCCGTCTAATGATCCGCGTGGCCGAGAATTCGTCATTGAAATTTCTGGAAGGCCGGGCTACGAGGCGCTTCCAGGGAGAAAGAAAGAAAGAAAGAAAGAAAGAGAGAGAGAGAGAGAGAGTAGGAGTGGGAGAGAAAGAGAGAAAGAGAGAGAGAGAGAGAGAGAGAGAGAGAGAGAGAGAAAGAAAGAAAGAGAAAGAGGGAGAGGCACGTTGGCCCGGACCGTCTGGTCTATGACTCAGGAATGACCCTCGTTGAACCAAGAGCAGTGCGTCCCAAACGCATCGTACGAGGACAACCGTGTGCCGGACGAAAGAGAAATTCACGATGCGTTTTTAGCCAGCGGCCTAAACCGAAAATATCGCCCGTCGTCGAGTCGCCTCCACGAAATCGTCTCGCTCGGATGCTGGATGCATCTTTTAAAAGCATGCTTTGTCCTTGTTATAAATCGTTTTTCAGATTATCTTTGTATAAGTACATATACGAGTAGGTATGTACATATATGTATATATATATATATATTAAATTTACCTATATATATATATATATATATATATGCGTTTGTTATACGTATGTAGATAGAGACGTATCATCGTTATTTATGTTTTCTTAGAGACCAAAATGAATTTCATGCGTTGAGAAGACGTATAAGAGTAAATAATTAGATCGATCGAAACGCGCCGAGAGAAAGATTGACGTTTATAGCTTTTCTATTGGTTCATTTATTGTACATACATTCGTTTTTATTACTTCATTGTTGTGCAGTTCTTTTTTAATTTCCTTTCTTTTCTTTTATCTCTTTTTTTTTTTTCTATTTAATTTCCCGTGGTTCCAAGAGATCTTTAAATTTATGTTATCGGACTTGTAATAAAATATATATATCTATATATATATATATATATATAAACAAAATTCTTAAGAAGAGATGAGTTTTCATAAAATTTTAAACGTAAAACGAATAAGAGAAAATTCTGACTTATTATTAACTAGTTGGTCAGTTATCCATTGTTGTCGATATATAGATATATATGTAATATATGTATCTACATACACCTATGTACGTATATTAAAATGTATTTTCTTGCGAATCGGTCAATGGCTGCACACTCGAAGAAACTAATAATCCGTTCTAACGTTCCTTTGGTCTTTCCTTCGAGATTTTACATTCCATACTGTTCATACTTGTATACCTACATATCTACATACATAGATATGCATACCGTAGATATATGCATATGTATATGCATGTAAGTAAGAGAGAGCGCAAAACAGGAGTCCGTTGCCCCGTTGACTAAACTTAACTCCGTTCGCTCTTATGGCCACATCGGGCACACTCGTTTCCGGCCGTTCAGACATTTTTCCCAAAATTTCACGCAACGATCACGCTCTCGTTCGCTTCTATTTTCAAGCTTCCTGCAGGAGACAAAGTCACTCACGAGTTTTGCCATGGATCGAGCTCATCACCTTCCCCTCTATCCTCCTCCAACTCCTTTCTCCCCTCTCGTCATCTTAATTTTCTATCCTTGGATCACTTCTTCTTCTTCTATTACTTTTGTTTCATCCCCTCCACCTTCTTTTCCAAAGTATGATCATCGATGATTAATAATTAATAATTGTAATTTCTTTTTCGATCATCGTTATAGCTTCGTTCGTTAAGCGAATTTTATTTCTTTGTTTTACTTTCTTGTAACAATAATACTCGCGTTTTAATAATAATAGTAATCTTTTTTCTTTTATCGATATTGAACGTTCTAATTGTTTGATAGTCTAATGAGACTGAGAAATCTTCTTCTTTTCGTATTACGAACGAAACACATCAAACCCACGCGCTTCGTCGAGTTCGAGAAATATAATCATCGTTAAGTAGTAGTAATACTATACCACTAGATATAGCAGAACTTGTAATTTATTTTTTATTTATCGTTTTAGCTTTTGAATGAAGCATTGAATGTGGGATTTTAATGTTTTAATCCTTTATATAATGTGGTATCATTGATTAAATTTTGACGAAAAACACACCGACGCCTATAATCATTTATTTTCGCGAGGAAAAAATATTTGTAAGGATTTTCCAAGGATATTTTCCTCTTTACTTTTCTTTTTTTTTCTTTTTAATAATTTCAACATTATCACGCTTGATCAATATTTCAGAATTTAAAAGAAATCGATTTGAAATTCGACCTTTGTTGAAAATCACGGATAGCTTGCGAATAAATAATTAATTTCGGATTGATTGACTATTCGTGATAAAGTGGTGACAATGGTACGATTATCATACCAATTACTTATCTGTTTTCCTTGTTCGCGGCTCGTACGTATGTATGTAATGAGAAGTAATTAAGTTAATTAACTACCGGAAACGTTAAGCGTTTTCCTGTTTATCGAATCTGCATCGATTTGCATGGGGAGAATGCATTGGAGAACGGAAAAGGACGGGGTTGAAACGAAAGGGGAACTTTTACCACCCATTTCTCCCCTTCGCCACTCTCAATTGACTTTGCGAGGTGTGTGACCAGGTAAATACATAAAATGAAACGGTATCCATACAAATTCACGGAAGAATTCATCTGTAATTCCAATCGTAATTTTCATTCTTCAATCAAAGTATGCGCGTGGCCATGGTATATGTAATGTTGAATGAAAAAAGAAAACGAAAAAGAAGAAAAGAGAGAGAGAGAGAGAGAGAGAGAGAGAGAGAGAGAGAGAGAGAGAGAGAGAGAGAGAGAAGAAAAAAGAGAAAAAGAGAAAAGAGCGTAACGCCTCCTTTCCTTCATCATCTGTTGTGTTTCCTATGTTACGTATCAACGCTCGGCAATATTTTACTCACGTCACCACAATTGCCACGATGACTTTCTCATTCTTCTCCAACTCACGCGCAATACGTGAAGTCATTCCAACGGTTTAATTACCCTTCGTGTTAATTTAATTACGAATCGTCTCACTCTCTTTCTCTCTCTCTCTCTTTCTCTCTCTCTCTCCGTCTGTCTCGTTACAAAAATGAACGTACGACGATAGAAAAAAAAAAGAAAAAAAAAAAAAAAGAAAAAAAAGAATTCGTTCGAATTTCTCTTTGGTAAACGACGAGAAAGAACGAAAGTGTCAGTGGAATAAGTAGGGAGATGGGATATAAGATAAGAGTGCGAGAGAGAGAGAAAAGGATAGAAAAGGATTCCGTGGGCCGTGTATAGCAGCAACAGCAGATGCAAGCGAGCTTTATTGAGAGCGTCTGGCCTGGGCTGCAGTTTGGCCGTCCGTGACTACGAGACTTCGAAGGTCCCTGGAACGTTGACCATTTGGCTCTTAAAGGATTCTTTCCCCGTCAAGGTCACCTATTGAGTATCTCCACCTCTTTTTCCCGACTCCACCTGACTCTCTCTCTATCTCTTTCTCTTTTTCTCTCTTTCTTTCTCACACTTACTCTTCCTTTCTTCCTTCCTTCCTTCCTTCCTTCCTTTCTTTCTTTCTCTCTTTCTTTCTACATTTACGTCCTTCCTCCTTAATATCCTCTCCCGTCTCGCTCCATTATCCTCGCTGTCATTAATGCGATACTTTGCTTTATTTGCATTCATCCTACGTTTCCCGATTCCAAGAAGTCGCAAGTCGTTTAAGGCGTTCGATAAATTTCCGAACGACACACCAATCTCTCTGTCTACATATGTATATTTTTCTTTCTTTCTTTCTTTTTTTTTCTGTATCTTCCTTTGAAATTTCGTGTACGAGGGATCGATTAAATGCGTAATTATCATAATGTTAAAGAGCACGATACGTTCTTCTTGATCTTTTAATGACATTGATATTACGATCGTCATAACGAGTAATGGCATTAATTTCTTTATCTCGCTCTTTCTTTCTTACTCGTTTGGATCTTTCGTTTGGAATTTTGTTGTTAATGATTTAATTGTATTCGTCGTATTAATTGGTCATTAGTATTAATTTAATTGGAAAAAGAAATATTGATTATAGGAGTAGAGAAGAAATATATTGAAGTAATTAAGATGGATCGACTAATAATATCGAATGGATTTTGATTTCACCTAAATGTTAGAGTACATCGATGAAATACTAATAAGGATTAAACAAAAATAAAAAATAAAAATTAGGATACATTTATATATTATATATATATATATATTAATCTTACTTTCAGTATTATTATAATTATTACAATTATTATCAACGACTGGAAATATTAAGCTTATTTTCATTATTATTATTATTATTATTATTATTATTATTATTATTATTATTATTATTATTATTATTATTATTATTATTAGATATATTAAGATAATAACTTGTATGTACTTATCATAAAAAAAAAGAAAAAATAGAAAGAAAAGAGAAAAATAAAAGACGCGAAAACAAGATTTATTAAAAAAAATTATAATCATACATATCTACCTACATATGTACGTACATAACAAAAAAAAAGACGCAACTACCTTGAACGCAGAACATGCGATGCAATTGCATTGGATGAACGATAATTGGATAAAACTAATTGTAAATAAATAAAAAAAAACAATCTTGGTCGGTAGTGACACTCGACAGGGAAATCGACGAATAATTTCTCTTCGAATTATGCTCGAGTTTCGAGTTTGAGTAAAGGATATATTCATAAATACCTGTACTCGATCCGATCAATGTATTTTTTTTTTCATTTATTTATTTATCAATTTATTTGTCTTTTTCTTTTTTCTTTTCTTTTTCTTTTCTTTCTTCGAATGACCAACCGAGGCCGTACTAAGACAGTCATTAACTCTCATCGTAAGGATTCACATAGCTTGCTTATCGTAGTGATGTGATTTCTCCATACTGACTGACGTTCGTAACGTCCTCGTTCTACCGTCCTCGAATTTATTCGCTTTATCTTTACATGGCGGGCACATAAGGTAGACAAGACAAACGAGACTAACGTCGTCTACGTCGTGTTTGTTGGTTTATTCGTCCTCGAGAAGGAACAACACTCGCTCACAAAGCGATCATAATCATCATGTTGCAAACAAGGTAAAACGCCGATCATCATCGCGTTCTATGCACTCCAATTTGTCCTTCGATCTTAACAGACGACTTCGTCATCGATCGAGTCGATGATTTTTCTCTCTTTCTTTCTTTTTTTCTCTTCTTTCATCTCTCTCTCTCTTTCTCTTATAAAAATATTCTCACTGTTGTTTATTTTTCTTTGAGTTAAATTATAAGATAGTTATGTGATTTTTATTTTACCCTGTCCGTCGTACTCGAAGATCTCGTCGCAACAAACGACGAACAAATATTTTCACGCCAATATGAGAAAGGTTATCCCGGGGGCCAGGGATATTTTCCCTCTGATAAAATGAATCCGCGTTTTTAAATCTGTTAATCGTCGTTTCGATTAAATTTATTCTCATCGTTCCTTCTTTTTCTTTTTCTCTCACTCTCTTTCTCTTTCTCACACTAACGAGTTCAGTCGATCAGGTAGAAAGAAGCACGATGTTAAAGTTGTACATCATACGTCATTCTTTTACGTCGTTACATTATTCTAATCTACATTGCAAACATTTCCAATCTCTCAATTAATGAAATTAATTTTTCATCCTTCTTCTCTCTTCATTTAATTTTCGTAATTATCATTTTATTTCTTATAACAATATTTGTTCGTTTTTCTTTTATTTCTCATTCCTAATCTCTTATCATTTATTCAGTGATAAAACATTTTCGAAGATTTGGAATCGTATAACGTAAGGATCTTAAGAAACTTCTCTCATCCATTTAAATCTTAAATCATTTTTTTTGTTCGTTTCTTTTTTCTTCCTTTGTCTTTTTCTTTTTTTACTAATATCGACAATTTCTACTTGTGTACTAGGAAATATCTTCGAGTTAATTAGGTCGACTTATGATTTAATGTATGACGTATTACGTATGATTTGTTTCAGATTATTTCTTTTTTTTTCTTTTCTCTTTTTTGTACGGATATGATTACTATAGTACTACAAACGTAATATTGTGACGTGTGTAAATCGTCATTGTATACTTTGACATTAGATCACCATGTCGAGTCAGGCTCGTTATTTGAGGCCAAGGTATTAATATACAGGGTGGCCCATTTTACTTAAATACCTTGAATGTCTTCATATTGCTTCTGATAATATAATGAAATATGTTTAAGGACAAATATTGTTTGCTTTTAAAGAGAGCCATACAATGACGTAGATACATATCTTTTCCTGTCTTTTTTTCTTTTTTTTTGAAGGCCACGTTTATGAGATATCAAGATCACTTGTTTTTTCTGTTTCTTCTTTGTTTTTTTTTTCTTTTTAAATGAAGAGATACGTATTTGTTAACATATTATGACACATATGCAGTAAAGAAACTATTTCAGAGTATACGATTTTTGATTTTGTGCGAAAAAAGAATCACTTTTCAATGGAAAATTCAATAAAAAATGTAATAGCGAAATGATATATCTTTTAAGTCACGATCGTTATTAAATACTCTATAAATCATAATAAATAGAAATTTAATATAATTAAATAATAAAAAATATATATATATATAAATGAAAACATTTTTAGGGGGTAGAATAAAAGGTGAAGTTTACCTTGAACAAGCTATTAGCGTGCAAGACATAAAAGGACGCGTCATTATAGTATTCGCTGTAATTTCACAATGGATATTACAAAACTAGTATTACGAGTTTGTGATTGAACGTTTTAGAAAACGTGTTAATATGGGAAAGAATTGCATTATATATCGAACATTAACTATGATAATGTATGATAACCATGACCTAAAAAGAGGTGTTATTTTATTAACAAAAAAGAAAAAATGAAAATAATTGCAAACCCCCTATTTGTTTGTCTTACGAATTATCGCATTATGATAACGAAAATATACCGCTTAAAAAAAAAAAAGAAGAACAAAAAGAAACAAACCAACGACCTTGATATCTCAAAGAATCATTTTCATGAAAAGAAAAATATATTTCCATATCATACTATATCTCCTTTTGTAGCAAACAATTCTTTTCTTTTTTTATTTCTCAATACATATTTCTCCTATCATTCAAAACAAGAAAGAGATATTCGAAATTATCGAGTTAAATTGGTATACACCCTATATAAATTCAATACAACCAGGAACTAATTGTTTCTACGTACATAAACTTAAAAAATATGAAACGTAAAATCCTATCCCCTGTACTCGAAGTTTCTAATATTACGTTGAGTAAAGAATTTCGCGAAAGAAATTTTCGAGCTGTTTGATCTATCGTACAACCTATCGTTGTAAAACGATAAGAAAATTTATAACATTCCATTGTATTCAGATTCGATTCGTTCCAATTTCTTTTCTTATTTTGTTCTTTTTTTCCTTCGTACGTACACACGTACCCCACGTACATATGTATCATCGAAGAATATACTATGTAAAGAGCCTCGAGATCGAGAGCAGATGCCACGAAGTGCTTCGGTTGTTTATATCGCATTCATATATCCAGCAGGGAAACTTGCCTCCCGCCTGATCGAGCTCGACGCGGAGTTTGCTAATCGCCGAAGGCCAAGCCGAATGCAAGTCGATGACTCCTCTCTTCCGATCTCAGCTGCCTTTCCTCGCTAACGACATGTAAGCCTTCGTACTATTACACGTAGTATGCTATGTACTCGTGAATGTGTATATATATATAAATATATGTACGTGTGTATATATATATATCCATGTATGAGCTTGTACAATGCATGTGTTAGAGTACGCACATCGTTTCATCGATTCAGGTTCGCAAGCGATACTGCACACAACGTGGCTGCTATCTTTCTTTTTCTTTTCTTTTTTTTTTTTTAATTTCTTCAAGTGAAACGAGCAGGAGAGAGAGAGAGAGAGAGAGAGAGAAGATGAAGAGGAGGAGGAAGAGGTGGAAATAAAAAATAAATAAATAAATAAGTAAATAAAAAAGAAAGAGAGAGAGAGAGAGAGAGAGAGAGAAGAGGCTATTCTCCAGGGTCGAACTCGTACGAGGTCGAGCTGAGAAGAAGAAACTTTTCTCGAAGAGAAACTTAACGTTTCCGAACAACGGCTCTTCTAACGCGTTAAATACCGATATCGCTTTATACCTGTGGATGACTTCATCCGGATTCACCGACTAATATCAGAGTATATCTATGTATGCACGTTACGTACGTGGATACCTATCATTATGCATTTCATGGGTCTCGGTGTATATGGTATAATACTTCGTTCCATTCTCCTAGATCTCAGAGATAATCGAAGACAACTATCGACGATTATAGAAATCTAGCATTTTAATTGTTATTTATAGTTACGAAGGTCGATGATACTTGTCTCGATATAGTTAAGTATGGATCGGTTTTTGGATATCGATTCGATATTTAATTGACAGTTGTTTTCTTTTTTTGTTCTTTTTTTCTTGATAGTTATCGTCTTTTATACGTGTGCATGTAGTTTGTTGTAATATGTAAGCAGATATGTATATATGTTAAATATTATTGTAGTGTAATACAGATTATTTGAGTATATTATAACGTACATAGTATACTAGTTTTTTTTTTTCTATATATTTGCATTTTCGTTAAGTATTATGTATATTTATTATATCATATGTTATATACGTGTTATCATAGTACATATTTTTTTATCCTTACATTCGTCTATAAATATTATATATAACAGTACGTAATATAAGGTGTAGTTGTGAAATCGAACAAATTATAATTAATTTTTATGACCATTTATATATTTTATAAATTATCAATGAATCAAGAACGAATCGATTCTATTATAATATAAACAACAAACGAATAGCTTGGAATAAAACTTTATTTCGTTGAGTTAGTCGATGAGATAATGTCTATTATTTAATTAACTCGGTCGTTCATGAAATTAATATAACATAATTTTTACTTTTACTCTCATTGATTTAAAATTCACGCTTTTGCTTTGCGACAAATTTTTTTTTCTGGGGTCAATTCTTTTCTTCTATTTCCTTTCTTTTTTTTTTTTTTTATTTTTTAAAGAAAGAAATAACTCGAAGCACGAACGTTTTCAAAGTTTTGCTTAAACCACAATTGGCAGATTGTGAATTCGCTTGTTCAGCGAGAGATATTTACGTAGTGGAAACGGTTCGCGCGTGCGAACACGTGTCAAGAGATCGTCTACCTTGCACGTTAAAGAGCGAATAGCCGATTGCGAATGTGCAGGACACGACGTAAGCGAGTTCAGACGAACGATCGTTTTGTCGCGACTCGTCTCCTTTAACGTCAGTGCTCGTATTGAACCTTGACGAAGGATGGAACGTAAGGAGAATGAATTTTACGCTTGTCTCGGTCTTATCCACCACCTTCAATACCTTCTTCTTTTCTTCTCTTTTCTTTTCTCTTCTCTTCTTTTCTCCTTTTTTCTTGTCTTTTTCTTTTTTTTTTTTTTTTTTACTTTTTATTTCTTTTCTCGTCACGATAAGGAACGATAAGGAACGTCGGACCTCCATTTTTCTCGATACGATATATCCTCGTCGATCGAGAGCAAAAGAATTCATTTAGAGTTATTTTAAAATTATCAAATTATCGAATAATTCCAGTCTAGAGATCTTGTCGAGGTTTGAATTGATTCTTCTCACATTTGTAACTCGTCAGATTTATTAATTGATATTTTGGAAGCTTTCGTTTTTCTTCTTTCTTTTTTTTCTTTCTCTTTTTGCGAAGTACATTTTTCTAAATGCATAAACAGATTTTTTTGTTTGTTTTTAAACAGGTCTAAGAAATACTAGTGTATGTTAAATTTTTTTAAATGTACACCTGCTTGCATTTTTTTTTTGTTTTTAATATAATATAAATCTAAGATGATGTAAGATGAATTTGTCCAAGTCCGTCAGTAAAATTATTAACAAAAAAAAAAAAAAAAGAAAAAGAAAAGAAGAGATATAAGAAGTCAAAATAAATTTTCCAAGATACAAAATATTTACAATCGAAATTGTTTGTATAATAAAATAAACCACGATGTAAAATATAGTTTTCAAAGTGTATAACGTAACATCGGCTTGCTCTGTAACGAGCTGCTGCTATCTCGAAGAAAAAAGACGAAAAAGAAACAAAACAAAACAAAAAAAAAAAAAAAAAGAAAAAAAAAACAAGGAGATTAAAAATTCGAATAATTTTGATTTCCATTTCGTTCGTTCGAACATTAGAAACGACGATCGTTACACTGCTATTTGTATTATTTACAAATTTCTCTCTTTTTCCGTCATTCTAATTGATAATTTAAGAATCGACGAATGCTTTCATAACGTTCAAATAAAATGGCTGCGACGAAAAGGAAAGAAATCAAGAAAGAGAGAAAGAGAAAAAGAGAGAAAGAAAGAGACAAATAGAAAACGAAGATGGGCTGGTTAACGCTATCCTGAATCGAATGGAAGAAAGAAGAGAGACGAAGATAGTAGAAGGAATGGAAGGAGTGGTGCTGAGTTGGGATGCGAGTGGGGAGAATAGAGAGAGAGAGAGAGAGAGAAAGAGAGAAAAGAATAGTGGGGATATAGGGAGGAGTTGGGGAAGGGAGGGATAGAAAAACGGAGTGGGGATGACTCTCGCGAGTGCAGCAAGCGGCAGCAGCAGCAACGATGCAATTAGGCGAGTTATGCAGAATGACGTCACACTTCGAGCCGGGGTAACTGTGCTGAGTCAAGGACAGCCTGCCCAAGGCCCACCTCCCTCCTTCCTTTACCCTCCTCTCCTGGCCATCACACTAGCCGTGTGGAGTCTCTTTCTTTCTTTCTTTCTTTCTTTCCTTTTTTTCTGCTTCTTCTTCTTCTTTCTTTTTCCTTTTCTTTTTCTTTTTCTTTTTCTTTTTCTTTCCCTCCCCTCTCTCTCTCTCTCTTTCTCTCAGTCTCTCTCTCTCTCTCTCTCTTTCTCTCAGTCTCTCTCTCTCTCTCTCTCTCTCTCTCTCTTACACACCAACAAGCCCACGCTCTTTCAAGTATACATATATTATGTTCTTTTTTTCTCATTGCTTTCTCTGTTTCTCTCTCTCTCTCTCTCTCTCTCTCTGTCTCTCTTTCTCTTTTTCTCTTTCTCAGTGGCTCCGCCAAACTAGCATGCTATTTACTTAGTTACCTTCTTCTTCTTCTTCTTTTTCTTTTTCTTTTTCTTGGACTTTTCTCTGTGTTTTAAATCGCGAATAAAATCTATTGTCATGTATATTGTTATGTATTCCGTAAGAAAGAAAATGGAGTTAGCGATGATTGCGAAACGAAGATAGGTAGAGAAAAAGTGATATTGGAAAGAAACGAGATTATAGGGTTTTGGTAATAAATAAACGTAGGAGAAATATGATCTTCGATATTAATTAATATCATTTGTAAGATAGATACGGGATATATACGGCAGATATATTCGTTATTTACGGCTATGATATAACGTAAATGTATAAATACGCAGGGTATTATATTCGTCGAAGCAGGTATAAACCAATCTACCTATTTGTAAAAATAAATAGGAATTTATTCTCTGTATTATTCTTTTTCTTTTTCTTTTTCATTTTATAGATTTCACGTAGGATTAAGAAGAGACAGGGAATGGGGTGGAGGGGTGGAATTAAAATGGCTGGTGTTTTTTTGTTTTCTTATTTTCTTAGAGGACGACTCATTCCTTTCTTTTTTTTATTTGATCGAAGGATTGATTCGATTCGAATAAAAAAAGAAAGAGAGAAAGAAAGAAAAAGAAAAAGAAAAATAGACGAGTAGAAAGAAAGATAGAAAGAAATAAATTAAAAAGTGATACGGGATGATACGAAAGAAGAAACAAATAAAAGTAAAAAGATAAGAAAAAAGAAATTTCGTACGTCATCGAAATCAATGTTGAGTTACTTGAAACAAACGGATGGTATTTTCGTGGCGTTATATGGGGTGTTGGATTTGTTAAAGAAATTAATTGCTTCATTAATTAATTGATTAATTAATTAATTAATTAATTAAACGTTTACAGCTATCAATAACGTTTTAAATAAAGCCAAAGGAATGTCGTTCGGGTGGGTGTCACATTTTCTTTTCTCGATAGCATCTACTTGAGATAGAAACAGTAAGAGAGAGAGAGAGAGAGAGAGAGAAAGACAGAGAGAAAAAAGAGATAGAGAAAGAGAGAGAGAAATATATATATATATATATATATATATATATATATATATATAAAGGATAACGCGTAAATATAACGTCGACGATGTTAAACTCGCTCTCGATAAATTTACATTTATTCCATGAATCGATTTCTTTAAATGCCAACCGAGCCAAGCACAGCAGCACGTCCGAGAACGATGACGCGATTCGCTCGATCGTGCGGAATACGGATTCGTCTTTCTTTGTTTCTCATCGTGATTCCGGTATCACCGTTTACGGAAGAGGATAGATAAACGTAACTTCGCAAGCAAGGTAATCTGGTTAAGGTATTTAATTTTAACCAAGCGACCGAGACGACTTACTTCAAACGAGATATCACCTCCGCATATTTTCTCTTTTTCTTTGTGATTTGTTTTTTTTTTTTTCTTTTACTGGCTTTGCCATTTTCTTTTCTTTCTTTCTTTTTTTCTTTCTTTCTTTCTTTCTTTCTTTCTCCTTTTATTTCTTGTATCGCTTTTTCTCTCTCTCTCCCTCTCTTTTTTTTTTCTTTTTCTTTCTCGAAGTATTACATTAGCAACGATTCTAAGCTCGATCGATGCACTTGATTTTTGTTTGTCCTTCGTTTTCTTTTTCTGTTTGTTTCTTTTTTTTTTTCTTTTCTTTTCTTCTCTATACGATTTAACATTCTTTTTTATCCTTCTGTTTTTATATTCGCTTTAATATTTTTCTGATTTTAATTTAGTTATTTGTTTCTCTCTATCTCTCTTTTTCTCTCTCAAGGTAATCCTAAGTTAATATCAAAGTAAATATTAAATATCAAATGAACATTTCTTTTTTTGTATTATAAATGCAACTTTTAAGCTATGCAAATTTAAATAATAAATATTATTAACAATAATAATAATATATATTAACATTTTCTTTTATTATCAGATATGCCATAAATGTTCTCTCTTCTTTCTAATATTCTAGAAATTTATGGATAAAAATGAATTTTGTGTATGTGCATGTGACCATTTTTATATGGGTATATATATCTATATTGCTTCTAAAAAGATCGAGAAGTTATTCCCCTCTGTTTCTATATAAGAATATACATAAATATTCTATGGTATTTGAATTCTTTTTCTGATGCAATATTGAAATACAAAATGTATTGGGTTGGTCAATAAGCTGAGTTTTTTTAATAAAAAGGTACTGAATATATATACGATTAATGTATTATTTGGATTATTTAATAATAATATAAATTTTATATAACATTATATAAAAATATTAAATAGTATACAACAATATAAAAATGTTAGATAATATATAATAATGAAATAATAATAAATGATAATATAATACAAATATGAAAGTAATGATATAAGTTAAACAAGTATATACATATATATATATATATATATATATATATATATGTGTATAGTTGTTTAAATGTAATAATACAAAAAAATATTTAAATAGAAACCATAATATATCTTAAATATCTTAAATATCGTAAAGATAATATTTGTCATTTTGATAGTATCATAAGTTACGAGATTTAATCGGCAAATCAAAATTAACCAACGAAAGATAAGAAGATTAAAATTATTTTTAAAGAGTCGGCCATTCAACTTGTTATTTTTCTACGGGTTTCCTTATCGCTGTTTTGTTGCCGCATTGATCCGCAGTACGTCGTAACACGTCAGCAGATAAATTCTCTTCTTTTTCTCTGGGAGTTTTGTTATTTTATTTTTATATTTTATTTTTTTCTTTCTCTTCTTTCGATAGGACGAAATAAGGAAAAAAAAATTTATTTTGAAATATAAAAGAAGGAATTTTAAATTAATAGTATAACTTTTATTTATTATTATACACATTTACATATATATATATATATGTATATTATAAATAAGTATTTAAATGTTACACATTATATTATTTTTTATAAAATAATTTTTATAAAATTATCGTATATGATTCTAATATTAAAATTATAATATATATTGTAATATTAACCCTATCTATATTTATTTGAAACAGAGATCTTAAAGAAATAAAATAAAGAAAAAAAAAAAGCGAACGAATTAATTTATTACGATGAAACTCGATATAAATATTTTAATGTTTGCATAGTTTTAGTTAATAGAACGTCAATATCTAGAATAAATAATTAATCGTATCTACATAATATAATAATTTATTTGATATACCCAAAATTGTCTTCAACGCGTGAATTTATTTTTCGTTGTGATAAACAACAAGATATTAATATTATAAAATGACGTTACGTGTGAATCTAGAGATATTTTGGCTAGAGAAGAAGAAAAAAAAAAAAAGAAAAATAACGAACTAACGAACGAACGAACGAAGAATCATAAAAAATAATAATAATATTAATAAAATAGAGAGAGGGAGAGAGAAAGAGAGAAAAATTTTATTTTTTCATTTTTTCTTCGAATTAATGAAACAAATGTGTAAAAAATCCTGGGATTCGCGTGCCACGAAGGGGAAAAATAATTTCGCTTTGTGACACGCGTTCCTACAACGCCTTTCGCGGGACGTGACTTGGCGCCTCGAAAGAAAAGAACGAGTGTCGTTTTGCGATTTTAAAAGGAATCCATCGTTCAATGCTTTAAAAGCTCGTGCCGCGAATGAGAAGATCTCTAACATCAACGGCCGCTTGAAATATCGCTCGTTTGTCGGCTACGTTGCTGCGAATTTTAACGAGACTGTGCTGGCTTCTCTCATAGTGGATCACTATGGGATTCTTTCGAGTTGTTTCTGAACTAGGTATGTATTAAACCGATGTTGTGCATATTCGATCGTTTGGATAAATAGCATTGGATTTTTTCAATTTTTTTTTCTATCTAAATAAATAATATAATTTAACAGAAATAATATATATATATATATGCATTATAATATAAAATAAATAACAGTATTATATAATATGTATGAATATCGATTTTAAAAGAAAAATTCGTTCTTTTGTACATGTTTTGTCGTTATAAAAAGTGTTAGTTTCTATGTGAAAAAAAGAAAAAGAAATGAAGTTGACAAATCGTGGCTGCATAATATTTTCTTAAAAATATAAAAATAAAAATTTGTAACGCTTCGTCATGAACGCTCGGTGTATATACATATAAATGAAATCCATATTTTTAGGAAATATATATATATATATATATATATATATATATATATACATATGAGCATCTTACGTATTTGAATATAATTTCAAATGTAATATCTAATGCGTATGTATTAATAAATATCACAAGATATGCGTCTTAAATATTTAACTATAAATAATTCGAAATTTAATATCCGATTCGTATAAACGTATAAATAAAATACATCTATTAACAAGAGATATTAATATTCACTTTAAATATTTATATACTATTGCAAATTTTATAATAATTATCTGCGAATTAAAATGCATAGATACACTTTTTTACGTGCGAAATACATATGTATGTATATACGCATATTAAATAAATGCCATTTTAAATATTTGAATGAAACAAGAAATGTTAATAAGAAAAATTACATAGAGATAAGATAACGTTATATAATCTGCCATGAAAATTTTTTTAACATTCTCTAGCAAAGTGCGTAATAATATCTATGTGTGTGTGTGTGTATCTACGTATATGTGTTTGTATGAGAACAAGTTGATCGATTATTAATCGATCGATGGATCGATTTTCAGCGTAGATAGATAAATAGATAGATAAATAGATGGATAGATATATAGATAAATAGATAGATGGATCGATCTTCCTCGATTTCATAATAACATCTTGACGATAAAACATAGGCAAGAATATCGAGATTCTATGTCATGGACCGAAGAGCCTTGAATTAAGTCCACGACGCGGCCAACCTAATTATATATTTATTTACTACGTAATATCGCGCGTTGGCCCTGATCCGACCGCATGCGACTCTTGTATAATCGTAATTATGTAACATGAGGGAGGCGGATGATGATTCCGTCGCATTAGAAGAGATTGTTATTCGCCCGAAACTTTACGACGAAATCAACATTTTTCTTTTATTTCATTAAAATTCTCCAACGAAATTCTACGTAATTTATACATACATATGCATCCATCTTTTTGAATATCAGAATAAATTTTCTCGTTAATGGTACGTTAAATCGTTTCTTCTTCTTCTTCTTTTTCTTTTTCTTCGCTTCTTTTTTTATAACAGATAAAAGACTTCTGTGTGTTCTACGTTAAGAAAAAAGATTGTTTTATTTCGTACGAATCAATCTTTTCTTTTTTTTTTCACATTTCTTTTCCACTTTTATTCTTTAAAAGTATTATTCGCGACAAAGAAGGACGTTCATTTCTCTTTTTTTTTTATAATGTATTTTATACTTTGTTTAATAATGATAATAATTTTTTTTTTTTTTTAATAAACACGATGACGCCAAACGACGATGATAATGAAATTTAATACTTTTCATAATTTTTTTAAATTTACGAGGCTGGTGTTTTTCGAATCAAAGTTTTTGCCTCGATACGATGATTTTTTATGTGGTGGTATTATATGGTGTTTATTACATGGCGATAAAGAAGTTTATATTTTTTACTTGTATATACATGTTATCTCCTCACGCATAATAAACATTTTTAATGAAGATGACGATGAACGATGAGGATAATAAAATTTAACATTTCTATTAAACATTTTTTCGATTAACATTATATACGTGTATGTCGATGAATAGATATGTATATAAGTACGTGAACAATTAATTTTCTTTAAAAACAGTTAAACGATTTTTATCTTTTCAAATACGATAACAAAAGCATTTAGCGATCGCATCTATATTTATTCTTATAAATCCCAAAATCCTGTTTAAAACGATATCTCCATCATTGAAAAATATTAATCAGTTCTTGGAATATTCAAATTATTAAATTACTAAATATAGCACATTAGTACCGAAATAAAAATATTTTATCAGATAAAAGTGAAATAACTTTGTCGCAAAGTTGCTTTCAAAAGAAACAATGAAAGAAAGAAGAAAGAAAACTATCAAACTCGAGAGAGAAAAGGAGACAGAAAGAAAGAGACAGAGAGAGAGAGAAAGAGAGAGAGACAGAGAGAGAGAGAGAGAGAGAGAGAGAGAGAGAGGGAGAGAGAGACAGAGTATACACATAAATGTATATCAATGATGATTCTAATAAAAAAATCAAGAAAGAAATCATCATCGATTAAATGTTTCATACGTATTTCACTGATGCATAGAATATAATTGAATCATTAATGCAACGAACGAACGAACAATAGGGATGGAGGAAGGGTTTGGAAGGTTGAATAATGGGTGGGTGGGTTGTTTGACGTGAGGATTGGGGTGGAGGGGTGGGAAACTAATAGTAGTAGTAATAGTGGTAGTACTTACTCGGCCTATTTAGAAATTTCCTATCTATGAAACATTGCAACCAAGCTAATATGTGGTCGTTAGCGTTCTGTGTAAACGGACACAAATCATTATGATAGATGATACTTCGTCCAAGATACGAAGGTAGTGTCGAAGGTGAACAGATTGAACGGCGGATCGAGCGAGATAAGATCGTCAATGACATTTCCTCCAACTATGTATATGGCACATACATTGTATCACAGAGACGGGACACGAGTCATTTCACCTTGCAATTATGCTGCTTCTAACGGTACTAACGACGGATACAAGCGGAATCAAGAAAGATAGATAAAGAGAAATAGATAGATATATAGATAGATAGGTGGATGGATAGATAGATAAATAAGAACAGAATGAGAGAGAGAAAGAGAGAGGAAGATTTATTTTTCATATGCAAAAGTTTAATGTGAAAAGAAAATTGGAAAATATAAGTAAAAAGAAAGAGATAGATAAATAGATAAAAAATATGAGACATTTTCTTGCTTTTTCGCTCTCTCTCTCTCTCTCTCTCTCTCTCTCTCTCTCTCTCTCTTTTTGTGTTTTTGTTTTATAAAAAATCGAAAGAAGTTATAAAAAGAGAGAGAAGGAAAGAAAGAGAGAACATTGTTTATTCTTCATAGGCTAAAGTTTAATACGGAAAGAAAATTAGAAAGTAATTGTAGAACGAAAGAAATGAATGAATAAAGAGATAGAATAACATAAATCTCTCTTACTCTCTTCCTTTCTTCATATTTTAAAAATGTAGGAAAATCATTATAGAACGACAGAGAAAGAGAGAAGGAAAGAAAGATAGAACATGCTTTAATCTTCATAGGCTAAAGTCTAATATGGAAATAAAACTAGAAAGTAAGAAATAATCGTAGAAAGAAATAAATTGATAACATAGAGAGAGAGAGAGAAAGAAAGAGAGAGAGAGAGAGAGAGAGAGAAAATAAGAGAAATCTTTCTCTCTCTCTTTCTCTTTATGTTTTAAAAAAATAGAGTATATTTATAGAGATTATTTATAGAAGAAGCGAAAGAGAAAAAGACAGATAAAGAGAAAGAAAGAGACAGAATAAGAGAAATTTCTTAGCTTTTCTTTGTCTGTCTCTCTCTTTATGTCTTTATGGAACGCGTATCTCGTAAAGCGCATAATCACGAAAGGTACGCGTTAGTCGGTAAGTGTACGAGGTCAGTACCGAGTATGAATAACGTTACATAAAATGGGGACGTATATTGTTGTTACGTAAAGATGATGGCTCGTTAAGAAAATAGTCCTTGTCCGAATTAATTATAGAATCCATATTTTTGATCGATAATGGAATCGACCGTTTTTCGATAAAATGGGGACAACCATTGTCGTTTATTTTCTTTGCTTTTTTGAATTTCGTTCATTTAAAAATCTATTGATTTTAAACTTCTTTAAAAGGTTTTACGATGATAAAAGATTTCCATTGAAAGAGATCGTTACTTTTTAATCATTTTCGTTTAATAATTATTTCCCAGCATTAGATATGTACAGTTTCAAGCTATTTTCTTTTTCTTTTTCTTTTTCTTTTTTTTTTTTTTCTTTTTTACGTGTATCATGTCGCGAATGTTTTCCTTTTTTCCTCCTGCAATTTGATTTATTACATTTATTACATTCTCGCTACTCGTCATAAGTTAGACACGATACACTTTTTATGTACTTTTATAATAAAAACTGATCTAAAGAAGTACGGATTATTGTAAAACAAAAAAAAAAAAAAGATTGTTAAATTGCTTCCTGTGAACTTTAATATGAACTATATAATGAGTTTTATTATATCGAGCTTTGTTACAAAATTCGATTGTAAAAATGTTTGAAGTATAGTTCCTTTTTTCTTTTTTTTTTATTCTTCGATCAAATTAAAAATCAAATGAAAATCTTCCAGCAATCATTTAAAATGAATATTAAAAATTGCAAACGAATCTAAAAGAATAATTTAGATTTTGATAGATCGAGAAGATGCGATTAGAAAAAAAAAATTTCCTTTCGACTTCCGTCTGAGGTTCCATATTCTCCGCGTTAAGATCGATAGATCGTCCACAGGTGTTTTGCCATCGTTTTATTCTCGAAGTTATAGCTGACGTTGATCAAAGAAAATTCTAACATACTCATGGACAAATCTGAAGGCCGTTTTTCCACTGCGAACGGTAAAACGACGACGATTGGAAGCTCCTTCTCTGCCTACTTATAAAGACCTTTCGTATTATAGTACTAGCGATGACAAGACGCTATCAAAGAGATCTTATCACGTCGTAACTAATACGACCGTCGAACCAAATTCATTGTTCAAGGTAAATAGAATTATTCTTTTTTTTTTTCTGCGTCGACGATTTACGTATTTCTTATTTTTTAATCTTTCAACTTACGTTCAATTGAAATTGTACAGATTGGTCAAAAATCTCGCAGTTTCAAAACTTGTAACTTCACGAATTGTCAACGAATTATTCAGTTATTTATTTATTCATTTATTTATTTATTACTTTTTCTTTCTTCTTTCTTCTTAAATAAATTAACATTGATAGAAAATTGTACTTTGCGATGCACGCTTAAAATCTTTTAAAGTCATTCAATACAAAAGAGTCGAGACACCTTTCGATGTTATATAATAATATAATACTTATTATTTCTTTTTTTTTCCTTCTTTTGCAAGCACTAATTAACGAAATATATAGCGAAAACAGAAATAACGAAAGATCTCGTATATACGTATCTCTTATCATTTCCTTTTAAGCGTCGACGAGGAAGGTTTTCTAAGCTGATTGCTGACGTCATATCTAAACGTCTAAATTTTCGAAGAACGTACAATTAAGACTTCATTTGGTCTCTTAACTAAACGAACTTGTACGTTGGTACGTGACCGACGACACGCGATAGATCACATTACTTATCAACAAATCCCATGACTCACATATCACGGGGTTTCTATCAAATAGAAAAAAAAAGAAGAAAAGAAAAAAGAACGTTGTTTCTATTCGTTCCTTTCTATCTTCGTTTCTTTTTTATTTGATTACTTTTAAAATGGTATTTATACAATGACTTCTTTTTATGAGTTTAATGACACATTACAAATCACTGATTTCTTGGACGAAACAAAATAAAAAAATAATCGGTTTTTATCGTTAATTATTTCCGATTTTTTTTTTTTTGGAATTATTAGATACAGTTTTCAATTTTTTTACTATTTTCTTTTTTTTTTTTTTTTGGAAACTCATTATTAATTTGTATTTGATTTGTATTTAACGTTGAGCCAAATTTTGGATTTTATGATTATTAAAAAATTCTGAATTTCTTTTAATCCGTCAAGTAATTACGCAATGTCATAAAAAGTTTGGTCATCAAGAACACCCTCCATTTCCCTCTTCCCTCCCACCTTGTCGCTGTCACAAAGGGTTGTTCTTCATTCCCAGTTTTTCG
>NC_057700.1:3012540-3070040 GCF_014466175.1 Vespula pensylvanica | reverse complement strand
GTTACAATATATATATATATATTATATATATGTGTATGCATATATGTGTATATATACACGAGGATATACTTATAGACGTTCGATCATGAGAACGGTTATCGGTTTGCTGCTTCACATGTGATTCATTCGTCGCATACGTGAATTAAAGCACAGCCGAAACGCGTAATTAGATCGGCACGAAGTTCTACATACATATATACATATATATATATGTGTATGTATGTATGTATGTACTAAGTACATACATACATAGATATACTTACATAGGTACACTTGTATGAGAATCAGAGCAGATATCGCTTTCGTTCGTATATAGCACGCGAGAAATTCTCGAACAAAAGACTTCCTTCTTCTCTATCGACAATGAGCGTTAGTTAGATCGGGTCTAATTAGAAATTCAATTGTTTCGAACATTTCTATCGTCTACAGGGTCGTCGAAGGTTTATACGATTGCGTATTGAATTTCTTTTTAAAAATATTTTTTCGATATAATCAAGAATGGCGGAAGTGTGAAAATTTTAATTTGTGAAGTTAATAAAAGTTCTAAATTTGTCTCGAATATTTTTATTACGATTTATATAAGATGTGCAAATGACAAAATATAAATAATGAATTCTTGTATATGATAAATAAATAGATATGTCTTAAAATTTATTATAGTTATCAATATATTTGTAGTTATAAATTATTCTTCTTTATTTATCATTCCAAAAATGAAATAAACGAATGTTAAAATAATAAAAAGAATAGAAAATAAGAAAGAGGGATATAAATATAATAAAACACATAGACGATGTCTCTGATAAATTTTCATACTTCTCACTGTTAAAATTAATTCTTACAATATTATAACGTTATTCGCATAATTTCTTTTGCGCTTATAAATGAATTTATAATATATCCGATTATTTCCGATTATTTCTTACGTCTTTTACTTTACCGAGAGAGTACCGTGTTCTCGTTATTCGATGTAAACGTTCTTGCGAATTTAGTATGTCATGTGAAAGCTTCGAAATGCAATTGAATGACTATACTCTAACGTCTAAGTCGACGTTCTTGATTCCGTTCGAAACTGGGCGAACGTACGACAAATCGTAACATTGGCCGATAGAAAGTCGACTGCAACGCGAAACGTTTTGCGGGAATCAGGTTCTCTATATCTCTATCTCTATCTCTATTTCTAGTTTTTTTTTTTTTTTTTTATTTCACTCAGTTTACCATGCTAGTTCGGCGAATGTTAACTTCGGCGAAGGTCTTGGTGAATATTAAATTAAATCATTCGATTTCTTCGTTTCTATGATATCGAACGATTAGATCAATTCTCGAAAACGAAAAATTATATCATTTCTCGATTCTCTTATGTTCGAGATAATACTTGTCAACGACGACAATACTTATGGCGATGACGACGACAACGACGACGAATACGAGAATTAGGTATTAGGTAAACGTACGGAAACACGTTAGACATGCAGTCTTCCTGAGAAAGTTGCTTACGTCATTCGGTTGTATCACAGGGAGCTTAAGAAGTTACGAAAATCGAAGCAACAACAATGTGTTGAACCCAAAGACTGAATTTCTTTTTCTTTATATATATATATATATATATATATATATATATATATATATATATATATAGATAGATAGAGAGAGAGAGAGAAAAGAAAGAATATATAAATCATATTATGGGAATTTAAATAAAGTTGGATAATAAATATTATAAAAATCTTGTAAAAATTCAATATTTATTCTAGAAATAAGAAGAAAGTTGAGCGTTCTATTTACTAAAGACAATTAAAATATATATATATATATTTATTTAAAAAAGAAAGTAATATTTTTCAAAGATATGACAACGAGTATAATATTTTATTCGTACGATTTATTAAGTAAATTTTATCGAAATCGAAATCATTAACTTTATTAAAATATAAAAATCTAAATTAATTACGACGAATCGGTAATAATTATCTTTTTTAAATTGCAACAATAATAATCGCTTATCAGAATTATGATATCAACGTAGTATTGACGTAAACATTTTTAATACGTATCTAAATATTTATAAAGAAACGTTTGATAAAATTTGATAAAATGTGAGAAATAAATAGTAAAGTTTCACGTTACATTTGTTTTGAAAGGAAGGACGTAAACCTCTTATCTTTTTCTTATCGTTTTTTTTTTCGTTTATATTTTTGTAATTAAAAAATGCGAAAAGAAATATCAAAAAAAAAAGAAAAAAAAAACAAAATAAAACAATCGTCAGAGGAAAGAGAAAACGATCATTAATGAAATGGGATGGCGTAGATCTCGATCGATTTTTTCCGTTCATTAATCTTTATCGTTCGCCCAACGTTTATATAAATCACAGCTTCTACAGTCTCTTGGCTCGTCGAAGAAAGTTGATTAGAAAGTATGGTGGGAGGGTAGCGAGAAATAAAAAGTGACTTATTCGAAAGATACTTTGATATCCGGACATGTAATCAGGTGGGTGTCCGTGTTTTCCGTAAGAACGAAACGTATCAACAACATTTTTTGCTTTTTTTTTTATTCTTTTATACGATCAATCAATCAAATCGTTTTTACTAAATATCTCCAACGAAAATAATAGAAATTGTAGAATTATCAGGTGTACGGATTTAATAAGATAGAAAAAAGAAAAAGAAAGGAAAAAACCATTAAAATTATTATACGATGAATGGGCATGAAGTGGAAAAGTGATTACATTTTAAGTATGTCCGTTCATTAGAAATAAAAATTTATGAGCTGTGAAGGTATAAAATATTATATATCTACAAAGTATTTACACATTACAAGTTCAAACACATTCAGACTCGGATTATTAAATACATTATTAAATTTTTACAGAAGAATCATCTTACAATTGCTCTTCGAATAAATTTTTAAATCAATGCTTATATACAAGGTTTATTAATAAATATCAGGAATATTTATTAAAACGTTATTAATATTTATAATTACATGACTTTCAAATGAATTGTTTTCTTTCTCTTTCTTTTCTCTTTATCCACGAATACAATCTCTAATTTTTATCGTGAAGAAGGAAAGAAAAAGGAGAACTTAAATAAAAATTCAAAAACAAAATCATTGGCAGCGTAATTTACTATTTAAACATGACTGTGCATATTTACGAATATAAATGATATATACACATTTTACTGTACGCGTTAAAATATATTAAACACATATACATGCATATATATATATATATATATATATATATATATATATATATATACTTTCCTTCTGTTCTTTCGTTCTTCTTTACTTCGCGAAGTACAGATGTGTATTTATGTATATGTTTATATATATATATATATATGTATATATGTAAACATGTATGTAAAAGTGCAAGTTTTCGAAGAGATAGGGAAGGAAAGTGACGAAAGGAAATGACGTCCAAGACCTTCCTTTTCTTCCTCGATAAGTAAGTACGAAGCGGTGCAACTCTCGGGAAAGGCGAGACGAAACGACGTCATCATCGTCGTTGCACTTTCTTCTCCGACGATGCGCGCGAACGCATGCACTTCACCTTTCTCTTTCTCTCCGTCACGATCGTGCGAACACCGTTTCCGATGTCAACGCTCACGTTTGACATCTATCGATACATGAATTCTCTTCTACTTGAAACTTTCGAATAAATATTTTCTTTTTTTCTTTTTTTCATTTTTTTTGCCCTTTCGATATCTTTCGAGAGTTTATCTTTTATCATTTTCTCTTTTGAATTTTTATTTTTATTTTTTATTTTGTTTTAAATCGACGTTTCGTTAATAAGGTTTCTATTCTTTTTCTTTTCTTTCTTTTTTCTTCTTTTTTGTATTTCTATGATTTATTCAATCTCAAGCAATAAATCTTTCTGTTTAATTTTCGAACAATAAGGTTTTCTATTTACCTTCGAACTTCTCCTTTTTTATTTCAAACGATAAAAATTTTTATTTGTAAATAATATATTCTTTTGTTCAATCTTAAACAATGAAGATACATTTTATAGGGATCACTTATATTGCAAGTAATATTAATTTGTTAATGAAATATTATGTTATTTTTTAGATAATTATATTGAATGCATTAGATTAAGAAATAAAGAATTGATCTTCTTTCCCGCACAATTTTAATAAATTGGAACTGTTGAAAATATAAGAATCTTATTTGCTTATGAACAAAATTTATATTTTTTGCTATATTTAATTTCTTCCGACAAGGAAGAAGAAAAGAAAAAAAAAAAAAAAAAAAACTAGATATCATCAAAAATCCAAAGAAATATAATAAAGAAATAAAAAAAAGTTGACAGTTATATATAAGGTGGCACGTAGATTACGACGCGTGTGTCATGTACGTATGTATGTAATATACGAATGTTTCTGCACACATATATACATACATACATACATAACGTGGGAGACGGCATTTCTTTTCTACTCGGATCGCGGCCGATGGAAAGCTGAAAGTTTTATGAAAGTGCATCGCGTGCCGGTAGTTACGCCGTATGTATGTGTATGTATCTGTTTGTATGTATTCAGGGAGTGACTGATCGTGAGAGGAAAAGAGAACATACACGGATAAATACACAGATACACATTTAAAAAAATTCCTCCTTTCGTTTTGTTCATTCCAGGGTTACCTTTCCCATCTTTACATCGTCTATTTACATCGAACACTAGTAGTTTACACTAACGTAAAGTAATTGGCCAGTGTAAGTTGCGAAGAAAGTGCAGCCGACGTGTAGGTATAACCACTTGAGTAATCGGTTCGTGCACACGCGCACGATCGAACTAGACAATCGTTGTTGCTCTCAGAGAAAATCGTTGGCACCTTTCTTCTTCTTCTTCTTCTTCTTCTTGTTGTTGTTTTTCTTCTTCTCCTTCTTCTTCTTCTTTTCCTTCTTCTTCCTTTTCTTTTATTTCTCCATGGTTAAGGTGAATCACGATGACTTAGGAACTTCGCACGCTCTTAATACGACGAACGAAATGAGCTTAGATTTAACAACGAAACCGAGACCCTTCCATTCTTTTTTTTTTTTTTTTTTCTTACATATCCAATCGATTTCATTCTTTTATCTCTTTTCTTTTTTCTCTTTCTCTATCTTATTTGTTCTTTTTTTTTTTATTATCGATCGATCGATCGATTCTTCGAAATAACAAGTTTTTCTTTTCTTTTTTTCTTTTTTTTTTTCTATTTCTACAACTCAGTTGTAAAATTCAACATATATTGGTTGTGTATTCCTCTATATACTTATTGGTTTTGTCGTTGTATTAGTTTCGATGGATTCGAACATGTCTCTAGACATAACGAGTATGTCTTTAGAGTGTCTCTGATAAATGGTAAATAGCTCGAGTACGAGAAAAGAAATGGGAGAGAGGGGCTGTCTGTTTGTTCGAAATTAATTAAGTTTTATTATACGTTTAATATCGTAAGTGTTCTTTCACTTTGAATGAATAATTTCATTAGTATTTAATTACCATCTGTTGTATAACATTTGAATCGAATGGTACGATGATTATTATCGTGACAATAATACATCAAATATTTGCACTTACATATATAATGATTACTCCTTCGAAAAATATTTAATCGCTTTTCTATTACATTCTTTTTTCCTTTCTTCTCTTTACTTTTTTCTATTTTTTCATTTCATTTTCTTTCTTTTTTTTTTTTTTTTTTCTTTTACAATTGTACTAACCACCGAGAAACGAGAAACTGTTTTGTCATCGTTAGATTAACACTCGAACTTTTACTTTCGACGTGATTCGTGTTTTCAGAAGTTAAAGAATATAAAATGAAAAACAAAAAAGAAGAAACAAAGAAAGAAAGAAGAGAACGAATAAACGGAAGAAATAGAAACAAGATTAAAAGGAGAAGGAAAAAGAAAACGAGAGAAAAGAAAGAAATTCTTTTCAAAAACATTATGAAGAAATCTCCATAAACGTTTCATTAATTAAATAACACAAGTCAGCAATTTTATTTTCTCCGATCGATAACCCACCGTACGTTTCGTTTCTTGAAATAATTTGTTCGGTAACGTTAATTATACGATTACGAGGAATCCACGTGAGAGATTATCCTTCCTCACGAAAGCTTTCTAGAGAAAACTTTTACCGATTGCGCCTTTCACCCGACTTTAGATCGTTCCGCATAACGCCTCTTAATGATAGTAACAATAGTTACAATAATAATGACGACGACGACGACGACGACGACGACGACTAGGACGACGATGATGATGATAACAGCAACATCATACGACAACCTTCTATATATACATAATTACGAAAAGATGGAAAACTACGGAAGCTCTCGTTACGAATCGTTGAATAACTTCCATTTGTATCATGTCAATTCCTTCTTCTTGTTGTTTGTCTATTTTTGTTGTTTTTTTTTCTTCTTCTTTTTCTTTTTTTTTTCTTTTTGTTTACAGTTAATAACTAACTATTCGTAGAAATGGAGTCACGAGAGAGAAATGGAAAAGGAGACTTTCCCCGTTAGTATACCTCCTGTTCTCTCTCTCTCTCTCTTTCTTTCTCTTTCTCTACTCTCTCTTTCTCTTTCTCTCTCTCTCTCTCTCTCTCTCTCTCTCTCTCTCTCTCTCTCTCTCTTTCTCATAGCTCAGAGTATTTCTTACTTCAAGCTTGTGTGCGTATCGTGGTTCCCTCTTTTATGGTTAAGGAGACTCGCTTCTATATAACAGAGAGAGAAAGAGAGAGAAAATTAGAGAGAGAGAGAGAGAGAGAGAGAGAGAGAGAGAGAGAGAGAAAGAGAGAGATACGTTATGGATTAGATGCGATGAAAGTGCAGCGGATATATAATCATTTAGGTAATCGCCGTGGGACAATCTATGGAGAAAATCATCGTTACCTGTGCCACGGCCAAGGAAAATTGCGCTTTCGATTCTTACGATCTCTCGAGTTATTATAAATATATATCCTATTCAATTGACTATATTCAGCAATCCTTGTTATCTTTCTTCATGTGGTATACCTTTCTACTATTCATTTTATTTAGTCTTATTACATTTAATTATCTATCTATTTATTTATTTATTTATTTATTTATATGTATATATACATAAATAAATAAATATATATATATATGTGTGTGTGTGTGTGTGTGTGTATATATATAGAATAAATTAATTTTAGGAAAGTAGAAACTTTCGTTAAGAAATTTTTTATACTTTATGGTCATCTTTTTTTTCTCTTTTACTGCTTCTTTTTATACTTTTTAATATTTGTAATTTCTCAAATCTTGTTCCATCTTAAATGAATAATTATTTTAATGCAAGTTCTTCGTTTATACCGATTATTCTTGCATTCATTAGTTCGGACTAATTTTGTATTTTATTTTATCGAAATTAAACTTTCTTGTTACACCGAATAAAAATTATTTCCTTATGAACTTAATTCTCATACCGTTTGAATCAGACTTATTTGAGTATTATTTATTTAGAATAAAAAATGAAAACAAGTTTCTTATTTTAATAAAGTAACGAGTAAAGTATGAAAAAAATGAAAAGATATTTTTCGAGTTAACTTTATATGGGATTACCATTGCCTTGTAATATAAAGTTATCTGTTACATCCTATTTTTCTCTATTATCATTGACATTATTTCATCTGTCCTATCGTATCTAAAAGTTTCAGAAAGAAAAGCCGGATTTGATTCATGAGTCGTGGGAGTGATAAAAATCGATCGGACGTTTTCACTGTAAGCGCGACCCACTTCTTCTCTGTAGGTTGCAGTAGTTGGTTTTATCGAGCGTTACTACTGTCACCCGAGAGAGTAACTGACACAAACAGACGCATACAAACACACACACACAAGGAGAAATACACACAAATACAGATCTATGCTACGCGAGAGAAAGTTTTCATCTTGAAATCAGGAGATTTTCACGGAGAATCCTATTTGTCTTTCTCTTGCAATCTTCTTCAGTTTCATTTTGATATTTGCTGATTGTGAAAAGATTAAATCGAGGGAGAGCCAAACACAAACGGATAGAAAAATGGACAGTCAGGTGGATTGTAAGAAAAGGGAAAGAAATGAAAATTAGAAATGGTCAAAGAGAAGAAAATAAATAAACGAGGAAAAATGAATGGAAAAAGAAACACGCAGAGAAAAAGAGAGACAGAGAGAGAGAGAGAGAGAGAGAGAAAGAAAGAAAGAGAGAGATAGATAGTGGTAAAAAGTTGAGTTCTCTTTGCGTCTCTCGGAGAAAGTGGATTAAATGCATTTACAATCGCAAAGATATTTCTTGCTCGAGATTCGAGTCACTTATTTCTATTCGAGCTCGTTAGAGCAGGAACGACTTATAACAAGCGGTATCCTAATGAACGGTGCACGTTCAAGTTCAAATGTGTAGGTGATAATGGTGTTATAGCGAGAAACAGCTTAACTGGCCAAATTGGTACAATATACGAGAATTTTCAACTTTCACTGCTTCCTGTTTCTAAATCGATCGATCGATCGTTCATAAAAAAGAAAAAAAAATATCTTTAAAAAGCGAGAAAAAAACCAGACATTTCTTTTTGACCTAAAGATAATATTAAATAAAAACTCATTTGATTGCCATACGAATGGAGAAATGATATAAGTTGAATAATAATTGAATATTTATGTGGAAGGGATTTATTAACTCTTTTTCTTTTTCTTTTTCTTTTTAAAAGATAGGTTTATATATTATTATTACGTTATATTAGATTAGATAATATGTAAATGTTTTGACATATATAATGATAAATTATATTTATATATATATTATAATTTTTTTCTAAAGCTACTTGAGAACAATTTGTCGATTATTAAGATACATTCGATATATTCGCGAATTATTGAAATAACAAATTTCAACAGATGAATTTAAATAATAGTTTAAATTTAATTCAATTGGAAAGAAAAGAGAAGTGGGAGAAGAGATAACATATTATATTACGAACAGCAAAAATATACGTAACATCACTCCTTCAAGTTGAGTTAATCCAGAGATCATAGATTTAACTCAATTAGTTTACATACAATGAACACTTACATACTAATCGTTAAGAATGACGTCGATTGCAAACGCGAACGAATAAAACAGTTATAACTTATTTTTAATCGACCAGACATACAGTTGTCGTTCTCATTTAAACGCTTATTTATAATTTCACTCGTCAATTCGTAAATAGTCTCAGTTAATGAATATATCACAATATTTCCATTCGTACTTCATTTCTTTTTTGTTCTTTTTTTTCCCTCATCGATACTAGGATCTATTTTTCATCGATTTTTTTTTCTTTTTATAGACTATAAAACACATTGAACAACAAAATCATTTCGATTTCGTTCTACAAATTACATTCTGCTTAAACTTTCTCTATGATGTATCAAATAAATTGAATGTTTTAAAGTAATTTTTAAAGAACATTTCAAGGAATTTGTAAAAAAGAAAAGAGAGAAAGAAATAGGAATCAACGAATATATCCTGTAATATTAAGATTAAATTAGTCGAAATTAAAAAAAAAAGGGAAAGTATGTAGATTCTCTAAATTTTACATAATGTCTGAATTCTGTTTTATTTAAACTTTCGATATTTATATATATATATATATATATATATATATATATATACATCATATAGAAAGTTTATGTAAAGAAAAAATTAAATAAAAAAAAATATTTATGTATAATTTTTGTTTTTATGAATCTCGTTTTATTTAAATATACATACGTACACACGTGTGGTATATGTAACATATCACGTCATTTATAGATGATAGATTATAGATGACAATGAACTTGTTCGCGATCATGAACCTGGCTTTCGAAATTACAATCAGTGACGCGTAATTCACATGTAGTAACACTATCACAGGATGATGTATAATACAGCGAAGGTTGGCTTGGAATTTCGAGAGTGTCCGAGCTCTCCTTGTCGTTTCTTTATGTCTCTCTCTCTCTCTCTCTCTCTCTCTCTCTCTCTCTCTCTCTCTCTCTCTCTCTCTCTCTCTGTTTCTCCCAAAAACTTTCGAAGACATTGAACTCGCTGCAAACTGAAATGGAACGAGAGAGTCAGCGCCGTGTCTCTCATTTCGAGGCTTGCCGAAATCAAGTTCAGGGCCAGCGAATACGCAGGTTTGTTTGGCCTTCGTTTCCTTTATAAACGCTCTCGAAATACTTTTTTTGTTCTTCTTTTTTTCCATTACGAGATCGAAACAATCTTTACTCCTTTCCCCTGTGACACTTTTCTCTTTCAACATCGTGTCGATCTTATGATGTGAAATAAGTTTACAATTTTTTTTCCTTTCTTTCTTGAAAAATTAAAAAAAAAAATTTTTTTCTTTATTTTTTGAGCCCCTATACTTGTTCACAACAATCTTTTTCTTTTCTCTTCTTTTTCTTTTTTTTTTTTTTTTTTTTCAAGTGTTACATCTCACTTCATCGTTACTGTTACTGTTTATATCGTTTTTACAATCATCGTTCTTATTATGTTATTATTATATTATTTCTACATATTATTATTCGTTTCTTTTTTTTTGTCTTTTTTGTATATTTTAGAAAGTTTTAATTATATTATACGGCACCGTATCATGGCATTTTATTTGTAATGATCTTTTTAAGGTGTTATGTTTCATTTTACATACCCTTCGCACACGTATCTACTACTAGTATTATTACTACTATTGATATAATAATTATCGTTAGATTATTATCTTATTATTATTATTATTATTATTATTATTATTATTATTACTATTACTATTACTATTAAATTATTATTATTAATATACACATTATAAGTAAATCCATCCCTACTCTTCAACGATCACAATTTGATTTCCTTTCAAATTTTCTTCTTTTTTAAAAATCCTTCAACACTGTATCAACAATAAAACTCGTAACATCAAAATAATAATAACAGCCGAATGGAAAAAAGTTCGTCACAAAAATTGCACCCTTTCATTTAAATATTACTAAAATATTACTAATATAAAAAAAAATAAATAAATATTATAAAATATTGAAAAAGTTACTAATCGAACGAAACGAAAGAAAAATCTTAATACGCTTAATCTTAACCACTCTCGTTCCGAACACAAACAACTATAAGAACCATATTAAACTTCACAAAGTGTTAATTTCTAACTGAACGAAAGAACAAACAATTATCATTTATATCAGTATAAATACATTTCATACAAAAGAGAAAAAAGATGAAGGTGGTCAAGTGTGGAAAATGTTTAGTTGCTGCTCGAAGAAAAGAGAAGGGAATGGAAAAGAGGCAAGGAGACAGAAAGAGAAAGAAAGAGAAAGAAAGAAAGAGAAAAAGAGAGACAGAGAGATAGAGAGAAAAAGAAAGAAGAGAAAGAAAGAAGAGAAAGAGAAAGACAGACTCTGGTAAGAGAGAAGGGAGCGGAAGAAAAGGAAGAGAATATCGAGGTCAAGTGCCACACGATAGTAGGCAGCGATGAGGCCTACTTTACTTAAACTAGACTAAGGCTCGTGGTAAAACGCAAAACAGTAACTACAACGAGAGGTTGCGGGTGCGCTCGCGATCACAGAACGCACACAATGTCGAGTCTTTCTCGATTCTCGGACGACGCGGACCTTTCTAATCGGTTGGCCTGTATTTCGACCGTTCGGAGCGAGGTATTATCCTCGTTACTTCGTAAGTGTTACATGCCGTCGAACGCTTCTCTCTTCTTCGTCGTGCTTTCTTAAGCCGCGTAACAGTAACGACAAGTTAACAGTCCGTCGTTGCTCCGAATTTTATACGGACTGTCATTCAGCAAAATTTCGATCGACTCGAAAAACCTTCAACAAATCCTTCCAATCGTTATTTCGGGCTTTTCTTCGACCGACTATTTCGATACGAATCTTCCTTGGAATCTTTTTCCTCGACAAAATCAATTTGTTTTTCTTCTTTTTTTTTTTTTATTAATTGCATAGCCATATTGTCGTGACTATTTTAGTTGTATATAAATTTGAACCGAAGAAAGAAGAACACGACGGGAGAAATCATTTGGTTTATCAGCATTATCGATTCTTTTCTCTTCTATTTTTTTTCTTTCTTTTTTCTTTTTTTTTTTTGTTAAAATGTAACATACAGTTTTTGCTCGAATTATTCGATGATCCTTAATTATGTAAATTTTGATAAGAATGGTCAAAGATCAAATCATTTGCGAGCGTTTGTTAAAGATATTATTGTTAAAGCATTTCGTTTAGTTCGAACGAACGGATTATTTCGATTTTTGGAAAATTTCTGCCGCGTCCTTTTAGTTTCAATTTTTATTCGCAATTTAATGATTTTGCTAACTGTAGAAATTCCGTCGAGAAAAGGTATGAAATTAACAAAAATTAATTAGAATTTTATTGCAATGCCATTCCAAAAGATTTCTTATTTCATAATCCATTGTAAAACAGGATCGTTAACTCCTACGACATGTTATACGAACTAAACAATTTTATTATCAAATCGACTTAAAGGTAAATCATCTAAACATATCAATTATTCCTTCCACGTTTGAAAAATTCATTTCTAACGTTGAAACATTATTTCCGTCACTGGTAAGACGTCCCTGATGACTAATATAAGCCGCTCGCTTATTTCGAAACATTTATGCGTCAAATTTTATTCAATGACAGCGATATCATTGAATCCGCGTTTGATTTCGATTTAAATATATTCTTAAGGCGTCTTTTTGGTGATAATTCTTTTTCTCAAGAATTCTTTTTTCTTTTTTTTTTTACATACCAATGTAATTTAGCTCGTACTAGAGAAGTTAAAGAAAGAGAGAGAGAGAGAGAGAGAGAGAGAGAAAGAGGAGAGAAGAGATAGAAGAATACGGATTTCGTTGGACTTTCAATGAGGGTCCACAAGGAACGATAATGTTTTCTAAACAAGTCGACGTGCGTTACGACAGTCGGAAAGACAATTATGTAATCTCACGTCTGACAACGTGGATCGATTAGATAACAACGTTGTCGATGAGACCGTAATGTGCTGTATTGAATTCAAAGTTCACTTCCTGCACTTCGTCGTCTCCATGATGAATCTTATCTCCTCACTTGCTTGCTCCGTTCTTTTTGTTTTTCTTTTCTTCTTTTCTCTTCTTTTCTCTCTTTCTCTCTCTTAGCCTTTTTTCTCTTTTTTTTTCTGTTTTTTTCTTTTTTTATATTATTTTATGTATCTACAGTATCTACGAAAGAGTGGAGGTACGAGATGTCAACCTTCGATCCAAACACATCGCATTACTTACGTTCGTTCCTTATCGGTATACTTTTTTTTGTCTCTCTCTCTCTCTCTCTTTTCTTTCTTTATTTTTTTTTTTTTGCTATTTTCTTTTTAGATAAAACAAAAAAATTTACTAACACCGTGCAAAAAACGTAGAGATATGCTTCATTCTAAAATAAACAAAAGAACAGTGCAAGATAAGACTTTACTATCGTTATCAATCGTAAATTAATCTGCTATGAACTTGTCTTTTGTTCAAGAAAAATTCGTCGAATGATATTTGCGATTTTTATATCGTACGATATAAGATTCGTTTCTTTTTTTTTTTTTTTTTAATATAAATTGTAAAAGTTTTTCACCGTCTAAGATCTTTTTAGAATGTTTAGGGAAAACCAATTTAGTCAGAGCTCGACTAGAGTTAATGGAAAAAATGTTTTAAAAAGTACTTATGATCACAAGAGAATTTTGAGATGCTCGTTTTCGTGAAAACTAGTTCTTAGATTAACACTAACAGAAATATTCACGTTGTACCGAATCGTAACTGCGTACGATGCCGATGGTGAATGTTGAACACGAAGAAAGAAAAATATATCGGCTATTATTGTCGTCGTAAAATACTTTAGTCGCTGTAAAATGGAAACAAAGCGGGGATTTAACGAAAGTTTCCACGTAAGCTCTTGCAACAACTGGAAACACGTTTGGGTTCGTTGTTTGTTTTGACATGATCGCGACACGTTCAATCTTATCCCGTGTCAGCGATTTGTTGCGTGTCACACTCTAAGATAAAAAAAGAAAGATTATTTTCTTTTTTCTTTTCCTTTTCCTTTCTTTTTTTTCTTTTCTTTTTTCCTTTTTTAAAAGGAAAATTCTCTAATATACTATGAATAAATATCGTAAGAATAATAAAATCGAATCTAGTTAATCGTTGTTAATGTTTAATTAAAAGAACTATGATTTAATTTCATATAACAAGTAAAATCAATTATTTATTCCCTGTTTTAATAAATCATTAAAATTTACTAATAGGTAATCTAAATTTTGAAATAAAAAATACTATCTACTACGTACTGATGTTAAGAGATTAATATCAGAAACAAAAACAATGCTGTTTATTTATATATAAAATCTTTCTCTTTATTCCTACGTAGTATTGAAACTTCTAATTAAGAAAATAAAAAAAAAAGAATTTTGTTTATTAAGGAAACAAAATTCTAGTGAAAAAATTTCCTAAACATTATCAATCAGGATTATAAATCGATATAGCTGAATGTTCGAATCTCAAATCGATTTCGCGAGGTAAGAAGAACAAAATGGCCTAATTTTGCATCCACATTCACACGCACATACACAGGGTGATGTGTTTAACTTTATCGAATAGACTTTATGCCTCTTTCTTTGGATTGGATGGGCCAAATGCTGACGTCTCTCTCTCTCTCTCTCTCTCTCTCTCTCTCTCTCTCTCTCTCTCTCTCTCTCTCTCTCTCTCTCTCTCTCTCTCTCTCTCTCTCTCTCTCTCTCTCTCTCTCTCTCTCTTGGTGTCATACACGTTCTCTCACAAAGTTTATACTTGGCCGAGTCGGGTCTTTGTTTCATGGCAGTATTTTAAGCACAAGATATCGAGTAATTCGTTATTCCTGAGAACAATGCCAGAGCAGCAGAGCATCTTTCATGTTAAAAATCGTTTCGACGTTCGCTCGTGCGGATTTAAATCACATCAAGAAAGTAGGTCCCAATAGTATTAAACTATATAGTGTCGTTCGAACATCTTTCACGTTCACATCGGATCATCGAAACGATCCAACTTATATCGTAACGTAAGAAGTCGACGAAATTTTCGTGATACGCTAGAAATAAATTTTTCCTCGGGTTATATATAAGTACGGTCAACCTCGATTTCGAAGAAAATAACAGGTCTCTATTACTTTTGTACGAACAAACGTGCCAGGGTTAAATCGATATGCCGACAACACCCAATAATAATGGAATTTTATTGTTCCCAACAAGAATCGATTACTACGCTTTTCTGATACATATATTATATTTTTTTCTTTCTTTTCTTTTTTTCCTTTCTTTCATTTTTTTCTTTTTCCTTTTTCTTCGTTACGTATCGTTATAAATAGTAATAAGTTTATTAATATCTGTAGAAAAGAAAAAGAGATATTTCTTTTTAAATATCAAATTTATAGATAAAACGTTTAACAAATTTTATCACGAGTCGTTGTTCAAATTTATCTTTACTTAAATAATTATTTTTCAATTGATAAGCTGTCGATAAAAGAATTATCAAATACAAATTTATAATAAAATATTTTACAAATTTACGTCGTCTACTTTATCGCTAGTAGATCTTTACAAATATTACAAATATTTTACCAATTTTATTATAACTCGTTCCTCTCTGATTCTTAGTTCTTTTTCTTTTTACAATCTATCCTTCCATAAATAAATAGCAATCGATGAAACAAGTATCGAAAACAAATAGGAAAAAATATTTGCTCTTGTATTAATTACATTAATATTAATAATTATCGTAAAAAAAAACAACAACAATAAAACAAATCTAATATAAATCTATATATTAAATTAGATTAACGAACAAAAGTAGTATAAATTTTGTATTTAATAAAATTATCGAGGAATGAAAAAGTATAATGAAATTTTTTAAACAAAATCTAACTAATTCAATGCTCTCTCTCTCTCTCTCTCTCTCTCTCTCTCTCTCTCTCTCTCTCTGTCACTATTTATCTATCTATCAATTTCTAAAAACATTGATGACACCAATCACAGTCGAAATAATTTTGATCGCGATCGTTAAATTTGTAATAACAACTTTACGATAGCGAATTTCTAATTTCGCTGGGAAGACTCCGTCGAACGTAGAAAGATCATGAAAACGAGGAGAAAGTATGTAATCATTGTGAAAAAGTAGACGACTGAATTTTCTCGCGAGGTTGCATCGTGTGCTTTCACTCACGATGCACTATGCGCGTGCGCGCGCGTTCACATACGCACGCACGCAGCGACAAATTACATCGATTGCTCGATTCGTTGTCGATAAGCTAATAAAAAAATTAAAAAAAAAAAAAAAGGAAAGAAAAATCGAGAGCAAGATCAAAAGAAAAGAAGAAAGAAATAATAAATGAATGAATAAATAAATAAATAAATAAATAAATAAATAAATAAATAAATAAATAAAGCGAGCGCTATTTTCTTTACCTCTCTCCTTTTCACCCCTACCCCTTCACCCTACCACCTTCTCTAGAGCTCGCCGTTTTTCTCGGTATTACCGGGAGAAACTTACTACGTAATTAATATAATATTTTTTTTATCGAATTCCGATAGTGCGCTATATTTGGGTCACGGTAACGGTCGAGTATATATCAACAACATGCTTCGATTTTATCATCTCTCACGTGGACGGAAAGATTGGTCCTCGTTCGTTTCGATAAGGATATAAGGATAAAATCTCGTTGTAGATACTATTTGTTTTTATTTTATTTATTCGTTCGTTTACTTTCTTTCGCTTTTTTTTTCTTTTCTTTTTTTTATTTTTTTTATTTATTTGTTTATTTATATTTTCATTCGACAGCGCGGACATTCTTAAGAAGATAAAAAGTCAGATAGGAATCTTGTAATTTCTCCTTTCTAACTTGACTCAAATAAATGAAAAAAGAAAAAAAAAAAAGAAAATAATAGGAAAGAAAATAAAAGAAAATATATATATCCTTGGTGACTATGTACATACATATATATATATATATATATATATATATATGTATATATAATATTTTTTTTACGTCACCTGCCAATCTCATTTCTCGAGATCGGTTCTATTAGCAAAAGAGAACTTTCGTTACTTTCCAAAGCGTTCGAGTAACTAGACGTTCTTCTAACTCCCGATAATAAAATGTACAACGAGCAATGTACATACACGTGCATAGAATACATACATACATACCTATATATAAAATATATATATATATATGTGTGTGTATGTTGTATATTTCACTAGAGAAAGACGCTTCTCTAGCTTCTACTTTTTAACGCCTACGGTTGTCTACTTTATAATGAAAAACGGCGCAATAATGTACACGTACACTTATATACATATATACATATATATATATATATATATAGACAGATATACACACACATATATAAACACATATATACACATATACATATATGAAAATTAAATAAATACAGATATAAAGTATAAAATAAATATACATAACTTGAGATTGAACCTATCCGTACAAGCCTACCGTATAAACATTCAAACACATATGTCTGTATCTGCATATGTATAATAGATATCATTTAAGAAAGAGAGAAAGAGAGTGAGAGAAAGAGAAAGAAAGAGAGAAGAAAGAGAGATGTTAAAGATGTTCTATCTTTTGTAGAAATTTGCAAAGCGATACAGAAAGAGAAGAAAATAAATGGATTTGAGAGTAGGGGAATTAGGATTGGGAGTGGATGGTGAATTGAGAAATGGATGATTGAGGAGGGGAGGAAGAAGAAAGAGGCTGGCCGGCCACCAATCGAGTACTTACTTTTAATGTATATGCCTTCCTTCACCGCAGGAGAAAGTGCCGATTCGTTTGCTATCACGGTAGGGAGAGTAGCCGAGAACTTCTAAGTTTACGACAACTTCTCTTTCTCTTTCTCTCTCTCTCTCTCTCTCTCTCTCTTTTTCTCTTTCTTTCTTTCTCTCTTTCTCTGTTTCTGTCTCTCTTTCGTATCGACCTCGAATAGACACGACGTGGTTCAATGTCCCACTCGGTTGAGAAAAGAAGAAGGAGAAGGAAAAGAAGAAGAAGAATAAAGAGAAAAAGAGAGGAAAAATATCAAGCTGAATTCTCTCAACACAGTTTCCTCGTTTCGATATTTATTTCCCATTATTCTTTATATCTAATATTTATTTCTATTTTTAATGGATGGAATAACTTTCTATCGATTATTTAAAAAAACAAGGAGAAAAAAAGGATGCTATAATTATCATATTGCGTATCTTCTCTTTATGTATTATATATACACGTCTATGTATGCAGGTTTTATATCTATATAGTTTTTATATCTATAAGTATGTATGTCATAGAAAAATGTCATTATTTTGGATATACATATATAGCTTGTGTGTGGCAATATTGTATAGCAATATTATGTTCTTATTCAAAATTATTTATTTATTTATTTATTTAGAGAATTATTTTCATAGAAAATGTGTTATTGCAAATATTTTACAAACATCTTTTTCTCTTCTTAGATGTACAATGATATTCTATTTGTACTGATAATGTTATTACGTATATAATATATATTTATAGAAAGTTTATGAACTATCGTTAACAAAACTTTGTTAACCAACGATAAATATATAATTTATTTCGAACAAACTCGTTCTTATAAATAATCTCATTATGCAATTTTTCAGAAAAAACGAAATGAACTACTCCATTAGAAATCTTATAATTAATAATTGTTATATATTACATATCCCTCATAGTTATATATTTCTTTTCATGTGAATTATATATACTTCGAAAAAAAAAGAAAAAAAGAAAAAAGAGAGGTTTCGGTTTATACTAGCAAGATAGTATAAGATAGTATACGATCGTGTTAACAGTTAACATCGTTTTCTTTATTTTTCTTCTCAACAATGCTTATCGTTTAACGAAAGGAAAAAAGAAGAAGAAAAAAAGAAAGAAAGAAAAAAATAACGTGTAACTACACTTGATTTTCATCTTAGTTTTGGTAGGTCGAAGCACCGATGGGTCTGGACAATGGATTGCGTTGTTTCATAACACGATTAAGTAACGCACGATGTACGCGATGCGAGAAAATAATGCCAAGGTTTTTGGAGAGGAAGACGGTCTTCGTTGTAGATACATTTGTCCAGGTATATACGTAGATATCTATATACGCGTTATCTACTTACATACTTACGTGAATATGTATTTATGTGTACCTCGATGAGGTACTTGAACCAGGTCACCTGAATAATAGACACATTGTTTAAAATCGATGAAAATGTTTGATAAAACGAGATTTCTTTTTTTCTCTTTTTTGACGATGAATTTATACAAGATATTAATGATTCCGTAACAACAATCAAATAATTCAATAATTGCACGTGGATTTAGATTTTATAATTTTAATACGAATAATTCATATCGCATGAAGTATATTTAGAAAATTTTTATTGCCGACCAGTTCTGAAAAATGAGATCTGTTTAAATGAAATAGATTTATTACTGATGGATTTAGTTGAATATCTGAAGTAATAAATCGATGAACTGTCAGTGGAAAGGTACACTTTCCAAAGGTACTCGTTCGATTCATATTGATATTCTCTCTACAACTTTTGTTTAACTTAAAATATCGATTTACGTTTTAAAAAATTGTTATTACTTCCGTATCTTGACAAAGGTGCTCTCTGTGAAATATTTATGATACATGTAACATTTATTTTATATTTTAAATCTAGGGACTATCGTTTGAAACATTTGTTTATAAAATCAATAGGATCAAAGATATTTCACGATATCGTTTAAAATGTAACACTCTGTATATATATATATGATTACTATCCACGTTTCCATTTTTTTTTATTGTTCAGTAGTTCTGAAAAAAAAAGAAATAAAATAAATAAGATTCGAACGAAATAGATTTATTAACAATAGATTTATTTGTTTCCGAAGAACGTGTCTAATAAATTTGGTAATTACCAAACGTAAATATACTGTAAGTTTCTTTTTCTTCTGAAATTTCTGTCTCACGATGTAACTTGAAACGCGAAATGTACATGGATATATATTTATGTGTATAACGTGTAATACTAGAACTAGGTCACCAGAATAATAGCATACTGTTTAAAATCGATGAAAATATTTGATACTACGGTCTTTTTTATAGGATGAATTCGTTCAATTTAAGATTATCTTTTAATGCAAGATTGTAATAGTTTTACAGATTTCAATCAAACGATATTATATAATATAAAATTAAATTATAAGATTTTGATAGGAATGATACATGTCGTATTAAAGATATTTATCGAATATATTTAGTAGCTCTGAATGATATTAACGACATATATTAATGATTTATTTGTTTCAGAAAATGTCTGATAAAAATTTAATAACGCCATAATCGAAGATCATACATTTTATTTACAATTTGTTGTCTTTGATATGAGATAATTTAAAACGTGCGATATATGTGTGTATGTAACATGAGATATTATAAAACCAGGTCACCTGAATAATAGAATATTGTTTAAAATCGATGAAAATGTTTGATACGAAATATCAATGGATGAATTTCAAGAAACTTATAATGGTACAGGAATTTCAATCAAGTAACTCATCTTCGTTAATTGATGATAGGTTTATAAGATTCTAAGATTTCAATGGGACTAACGAATACACTCTTTCTATTGTCCATTTATGTTCGCCAATGTCGATCGTATCGAACAAATATAAACATCACGTATGAAGGTCATCCCATGCTTTGTTTGGGACTTTCTATCGTATGTGTGCATATGTGTGTGTGACATAATTTGGAACGCACACAATATAGAAAAGCATAGATAGAACTAACTCAAAAGAAGGATATCGTTCGGTGATATATAAAAAAAGAGAAGCGGAAAAAAACGGGGAAAAAGAAAGGAAAAGAAACAAAATAAAACAAAACAGAAGAAGTTTTAAGAGCGAGAAGAAGAAAAAGAAAAAGGAAAAAAGGATAAATAAAAAGAATAAATAAAAAGAATAAAAAGTTGAAAAGAACAGGAGAGAAAAAAGAAAGAGACAGAGACAGAGATCGAGACAGAGATCAAAAGAGAGAGAGAGAGAGAGAGAGAGAGAGAGAGAGAGAGAGAGAGAGAAAGGAAAACGTAGGAGGATAGGAAGAGAGATGGTTGTCATTTTGTGGGTCATGGCGATGACGTGTTCTCAAAGGGACTCGTGTGTAACGGGACAATTTGTGGGCTGCCGGTGGACGCTCTGGTGGGTGTTCGTATCGAAACAGTGGAGAAGAGAGAAGAAGAGAAGAGAAGAGAAGAGAAGAGAACAGAACAGAACAGAAGAGAGGAGAGGAGAACAGAAGAAAAGAAAAGAAAAGAGAGAGAAGAGAAGAGAAGAGGTTGAAGGGGCAGAGGGGGTGGTAAGGGGAGAACTAAACGAGGGTAATGTAGGTCAGTAAATGTATAGCCAGCACTTTCTCCGGACCGTTCGAAAACTGGCTTCGACGCGCGAACACCGTATATTTTCTCTCTCTCTCTCTCTCTCTCTCTTTCTCTCTCTCTCTTTCTCTTTTTCTCTTTCTTTCTCTTTCTTATTCGTGTCTACGTGCACGAAGCACTTATTTCATGTTAACCGTGCTTCCTTGTCAGCGTACGAACGAAGAAACGAACGGACTAACGTAACGGGACGCACCCGAAACGGGTTCTCCTCTCGCGTATCATCGTCCTCGTCTCTCAGGAAACGTTTTTGGGACGTATCAAGGCCGAGAATTACGTGCTATATGTTTTTTCGAGGTTAATCTCAAGGATTCCTAGTTCTTTTTCTTTTCTTTTTTTCTTTTCGCTTACTTTATTCTTTATTTTCGTGTAGGTAAGTGAGTAAAGTATGTACGTAGGTATGTATATATATATCGTATACATATATATATATATATATATATATATATATATATTGTAGGTAAGTATGTATGTATTTACTTATTTACGTAGATATTCTACGTAATCTACGATCGCTATCTCGTATTGCTTTTAGAGTTTTTCCTATTCTCCTTCTTTTTTTTCTTTTTATATTATTAAAACGTGAGAAATAAATTATTATTTATGTAACTATTGTGAGAAAACGTAATACTGTATTATAGTATTATATATAATGTTATATATTAGTGTAGTATTATATGTTATATTGTTATGTCATAGATATATTCTAATTTTTATTCTATATATATATATATATATATATATATATATATATTATATATTAAATTTGTATATGATAATAGCATAATATATATTGTATTTTTTTTAAATAAACAGTACTGATAATAATTATCGACCATATGCTCTTTTTTGATATTAATATGCATTTGAAATATCCGACGATGATTTATTTTTTCATATTAAGATATATATATATCGAAACTTATTTAACTTTTTATCTCGACTTGAAATTTGTTATATTATCATTTAATAATTTTACATAACAGAAGAAAATCTCTATATAGAAATAATTACTTCATTGTATTACGTGCTTCACGTAATTTTAAATAAATTTATTTCATGTAATCATTGATGTACGATAAAATGAATAAGAAAAAACATAATTGTCATTATCGTTTTATCGAATCGGTTTTTTTTTTTTCTTTTTGACGAGACGTATGCGACACGTAATGAGTAAACGTTGTAGAGAGTGAAATTGCAGCTTAGATCCGGTGACATAGAATTTGTTTACCGTTAGATCGTTCCTATCGACTGATGTCACGATCGAGATGAATAGACTCGAACGATTAGCGAGTCGAAATTCGACGAATTGACCCAAATTTGTGTCTCTCTTTCTCTCTTTCTCTCTCTCTTTCTTATAGACCCGGTAAAAAATGGACAGAAAAATTTAAGAACCATCGTGACGTGTCGACGTCTAACGGTGTCTATTTTTGTACGAGCGACCGAATTAGGCACAGGCCACGGTAATAGTACTGTTATTCTCAAATTCGTTAGAGGAGACAACGTAGATCCAATTTTCAAGGTCAAAGTCGAATTGTTCGTCCGTTAATCGGGGTCATACTCAGACGAGCTCGTTCTCCTTTTTTATTATTTCCTTTCTTTTTAATATCCTTTATTTCTTTTTTCCTTTACGGTGTCACGAAGCAAGCTCACTATTCTATTCGTAAAAAATCGTACGTGATAATGAGATTTTTGTTTTTCCTTTTAATTTTTGTTTTTATTTTATTTTATTTTATTTTTTTTTTAAGGATTGGACCAGGGGTGGTTTGAAACCGCAAAGATTTATATTATTGTCGCTTGGGTAGTTTCATTCACGGTCGAAGAAATTTCATGAAGAAATTCAATGTTCTAGCGAGAGCTCTCTCGTGGAGAGTTAGTTAGAAAGGCGGCAGGGAGGCTAAGTGGCTCCGAGGAAAGTTAGAAGAAGAAAATAACTGAGTGTGAGATAAGACCGATGTCGATGCATTACATTCGCAAACGCGACAAGGAATATTACGATGGGAGCGCGTGAAAGTTGGGCTCGTTTTGCTAGGAAGCCGATGACGATGACGACGAAGACGACGACGACGACGTGTGTCGTTTCGTTTCGCTCCGTTTCCTTTTGTATTTCCTTGAAATTTTTCATTGCCCCTATCATATATCTTTTTATTTTGATTAACCAATCAATATAAAAATAAGAAAGAGAGAAGAAAAAATTCAAAGACAAATTTTAATAACTAGTTTCTTCTTCTAATTCTTATACGACGTTAAATTATATTTTGAATTTATTTATTTATAAATTAATTTATTTATTATTCATATATAATAAGAAGAAAATCATATTTTAGATTCAAATACTCATGAAAATAAAGTTTTTATTCTGATGATTATCACAAATATCGATTTTTACGATACTTACTATATTATCACGAATAGGATGTATATGTGGGAAATACGGGAATCGTAAAAAGCACATTACAAATACTCGGAAGAATTTTATGTTCTTATAAGTTTTGAAGCACATAAATGTTTATGCATATGTATGACATATCGTATTACCCGGAGCAAATGTTAAATATGAGAAGATAATATATTATGTACGTTTTTCGCAGCGAACGTGTTAACTTCTATTAGCATAGTTAAGTAAGGTATACTTTAACTTTCTATTACACAATTTTTTTTTCCGCGTATTAAAAAATTTGTTCATAATCTTGTCTCATTTATTTTTCGTGATTTATTTTTCGTATAAGCGTGAAACGTATAAATATTGATGTATAATTTAAAAGAAAAATTATATCGATAGGAATGAAATAAAATTGTTTACTATACATACATCAAACCAAATAACAATGAAACGTTCTAGATAAAAGTATATATATATTGCTGGATAATTTCAAACAAAAAGTTTACAAAAAAAATACCTTTCATATAAAATTGATTATTATAGCTCTATATATGTATATAAATCAAATAATTTTTATTTAAAAAAACGTAGATAAATTTCAAGTAACAAACAAACGTACGAATAGCATCGAAAACAAAATTATTTATTACATATCAAATAATAGTTATCTCAATAAATTATTACTTAATAATATTATTTATATTAGACATATATTAATATAAAAACAACATTTTAGAAAATAATAGATATCAAACGTATAATTTCAAACGCCTAAGATATCAATAGCATTGACACTAATCAGATTATCAATCTTACGATTAGATGCCGTTATTCGAATGTAGAACGATATGGATTTCAGGATCATTTTCGTGGTATTAGATAGATAGATAGATAGTTTATGACGAGCACGAATATCTTGTATTGAATTATAATTTCAAATAGAAAGTTACCAATAAATTTCGCATAAAATTATTTATTACATATCTATCAAATAATGATTATTTCAAAATATTATTATTCGATACAATTTTTCATATCGATTAAAATAAAATATTAAAAACTGATGGATATTCAAAGTATAATTTCAAACGTGAAGGTATCGATAACGAAGACACTAATCATATTGTCAATCTTACTATTAGATGCCGTTATTCGAATGTGGAACGATATGGATTTTAGGATCATTCTCGTGGTATTAGATAGATAGTTAGAAAAGTTTCTGACGTACGCGTATCAGTCGTTTGCGGAGAGAAAATCTAACGGTATCTACAAACGAAGGAGAGGTTTGCATCGTTGCGCTCGTGCGGCTGTATCTATGTATGTATGTTGCATGTATGTATGTATGTATGTCTATGTACGTCGCGTCTACGATATATTACGTCCTCTCGTTTCGTAATCCACCAGCAGTCCGTTTCATAACTGCAACGGATAGCGGTACACGATTAGCCGTGTCGTTCAAATGAATCGGGCCGAACTACGCGGGAGATTCAAATTTCCCGCGGCACTTTGCTGACCGTAAGATCATAGCAAAAGATTTCTAACAATTTTTTGTTTGTTTAATATCGTCAAATTTTTCAAAGTTGTCTATGTACTCTATAAAAGTATTATCTAATCGTACAGCTTGACAATTCCTTTAATGAAATCATATAGTAAATCGTATAGTAAATTATATTTAAATACTCTGTCATCTTTTCAATACAATATTTTGTATATTGTAATATTATCAAAGCGATAAATTTGTAGAAGATGTAAAGATTTTTAAAGAAAAAATTAAATTAAATCTTATAAATTCATATAAAATGTTGAATTGCTAAGTTAAAGAAATTTTAATATACTAATATTTATATGAAATAATAATGTTCTATTTGAACGTATTAATATATCAATACGGATATAGAACGATGATATGTGCTTCTTTCAATCGTAAATTTAGTAACATCAATTTCGATTAAAACAAAAAATAAAAGAAACGAAACAGTCAAAAATACAATATTTAATCAAAAGAAAAAATAAATAAATTCGATATAAATAAATATAGCAAAGTATGAAACTTAGACATGATTGTATATAAATTTCAATTGAATTTTAATCCCAACTATGATTCACTTATCAAGATATTTAAAACACCAGTATATAAATTCTTTAAAAATCAATTGATTTGGATGAATTGTTAAAGAACAATAGTATCAAATCCAATCGATCGATAAATAACAGAAATTTAAATATAATAAAACATATGATACTTTCTTTTTCTTAGTTACGATTATATCAATCATTCAAATCAAAAGTTGCACATTATATATCGTAAATAATATCCATCTAAAATATTAACAAATTCGTTCGCTCCGTTTGTAAAATCATTTTATCGTGATTTCTACATTTTGAAATCAAAAGAGAGAACGAAACAGAGAAAGAGATAGATAGATAGATAGATAAATAGATAAAGATCCTTGAACAGTTTGTCAAGAGGTACAAGTTCAATGTAAGTTTCTCATGACGGTCTTGGAGATATTAGAAGGAGAGAAGGTTATATAGTTGAAACTTGATGATAGTAGAGGGGATGAGAAGGGAAGGGGTACATTGACCGCCATAATTTGCCAGAGTCAAGCGCACTTTCACGTTACGTCCGTCCTGTCCTTTCTTTCACTGTCCCCTCCCTCTTTCTCCTTTTCATCCCACCTCTCAACGTCCATTTTTCTTTTTCTCTTTCTCCCTCTTTCTCCCTCCTCTCTCTCTTTCAGTGTTTCTTTTTCTCTCTCTCTCTCTGATTCTCTAGCTCGTACAAAGAAAGTGTACATGTAACGCTTACATGACGAGGAAGATCGACGTAACACGCACACGTATGCACGTTGAACGATTCAGTCCTTTCGAATCGAATCGGTGAGGATATCGTTACATATTCGATCAATCCGCACGGTGTATCGATAAATTTCGTATTCTTTTTTTCATTGTCAATGTCGACGACGGATATATATATATATATATATTTGTTTATGGTATGTTTGTATAAAAATGCAAATTATAAAAAAAAAGAGGAAGAAGAAGAATAAGAGAAAGTATTATTTATTTGAAATACTATAGATATCGCAGCAAGATTATATATATATATATATATATATATATATATATATATATATCTTATTTACATCGAGGAAATAATAATAGAAATATCGCTTAATAATGCACATGATCTGTATTGTTTAATTAATACACGCGGAAGAGATCTAGATACGGCTTACTATTATTAAATAACAAGAAAATAATTAGTAAAAGTATAGTAAAAGTCGGTCGATATCAAAGATAATAATAATAATAACCAGTGTTTCTTTTTCAAGATGTTCTTTCGTAAAAAAAAATCAGGATGTTTTACATTTGAATTATTTTATTTTGTATTATTAATTAATTATTTATTTATTTATTTATTTATTTATTAATATATCTATTAGGTATATAGATTTATTATTTTATTAAAGGAAAATTATTATTCTTTTAAAGGAAAAAAAAGACACGAGGAAAAGAAGAAAATTTTTTTTCACATAAAACCAGAAATAACGGAGATATTCAGGTGGCCTGCTTTAAATGCCTCACCATATATATATATATATATATATATATATATATATATATATATAATTCAAACATATGCATATAAATATCTTTTAATTTACGATTTAAATAATTAAAATATGAAGTATATACTAAATTATATTTAGAAACGAAAGATCTATCTAATTTCTCTTAATTAACCAAGCAGTTTGATCAAAAGTTTTCTCTCCCTCTCTCTCTCTCTTTCTCTCTTTCATTTCCGTCTTAATTACCATGACCCTCAGTTCCCTTCGTCGAACTTCTATTTACGCGAGATTTGAAGAGAACGTTAATTACGGAACACCGTTTCAGAGAAATCACGGTGAACAAGTTTAGAAAATCGCTGATCGATCTACACATATATCGATCGTCTTACCATCGTTTCTTCGTAGTTCGGTTTTTCTTTTTTTTTTCATATATATTTAGCGTTGAAAGGGTCGCTACTATTTTTGCTTTCTTAATTCTGGCATCTGATGGTCTATATTAGTCTATGGTCACTACAGTCTATACGATAATTTATACATAAAAGTGTATTTATCGATTAAGTATTTGCGTTAAAGGTCGGCATGTACTTACTTACTTACTTACTTACTTACTTATTTACCTACGTACTTACATATGTATATATATTTGTATATATGTATGTATGTTATTATATATGTATGTAGAAAAAACTTGACGAGAAAATGTATTCGTTAACAGTTATTAATGACAACGACCTCTCTCTTTATCGTCGAGCAATGATCATAACGATAAATCAAGCCCCATACATCTCTAATTATGCGTAAGGAAATGCAACGCGTATATTTTTCTTATTCGATTTTTATTTTCACTTTGATTACATACGATCCAGTATTAATGAATTTTGGACGTTAGTCGTGCGTCGTTAATTTCGTTTCTTTCTTTTTTCTTTTTTCTTCCTTTTCTTTTTCTTTTTTAAACATTTATTCACAATTTCTTTATACTTCATTAATATTGAGAGAGAGATTACGTAGTTAGAAATTAGGTCAGTAGTATATACCGCATTAGCCTTATTTCCTACGATACATATATAAGATATTTCTTAAACGAAAATTTGCAAAAATACAGTCGTTCATTTTTGTAATGCATTTGGATCTATACAACACATAAATCTAAATACATTAGATATAACTTGGAATATTTATCGAAATAATTAAAAACTTTTCATTATGGAAACTTTGCATTCATAAAATTCCTTCGATAAATAAGTTTTCATTCAGAGCTGAAAAGAAATACAAATTTTTCATTAACTTTTGCAACATAATTAGACCTTAATTACCACGAATCTCAGTACACATCAGAGATATTATATTTTCGAATTTTTATCCGATTAATAGAAAATTTTTCATGAAATATATTACAAACAAAATACAGTGAATTTAAGAAAAGAAAGGAAAGAAAGAAAAAAGAAAAAAGAAAGAGGAAAAAAATCTACAATATCTCAATTCATTTTCATAATTCAATTACACCTATCAGTATCCCAAAGTTTATCAAAATATCATCGATTAACAAGAAATCACTCTTTACACAAAAAAAAAAAAAAAAAAATCTCTCAAAAAACTGCACTATTATTCTCTCCAATCTTCCAAATATTCTTCGAAGCTACTTTTCTTCCGCTTTAAAACGAAGTATATGAACAAAAAAAAAAGAAGAAGAAAGAAAAGAATGAAATCTTTTACAAAAAAAAAAAAAAAAAAAAACTCTTTCTCTCTTTTCTTTCACGAATCATTTCGAATTCAAACTTTGATTTTTGATTTTTGATTTGGAGATGTCGATTCTTTCAAAGACAAAGAACGACGATGAGAGAGCGGTTGTGACGTAGTCGCTCCCTCGATCTCTTCTGGTCGACATTTTCAGAAACGTAGCGGTCTGCTCCACTTTGGTATTTTTAAACCTCGCGCCTTCCCTATCCCCTCTACCCCTTTTTGCCATTCCAACTCCTACCATTTCCATCCTTGTACTCTTTGCCTCTCCTTTTTCCAGCCATTGCCTCGCAATGTTTTCTTTCGGTCTACTTTCCGTGTCGCGAAGCGTTCTCTCATTCTCCTACGAAGTTGCACACGGTGGGGGATCCTCCGGTAAATATTTACAGTTAACATCGTTACATAATAAACGTATAGACGATCTCCGTGAAGCCGCTTTCACGGGCCAGTGGATCGCGACGGCTCAAGGCTTCCATCGGCCTTCTTTCTCTCTCTCTCTTTCTTTCTCTCTTTCTTTCTCTGCTTCTTCTCTTTTTCTTTCTCTGTCTCTCTGTCCTCATCTTTATGTTTCTTTATTTCTTTCTTTCTTTCTTTCTACGATATGACCGGTAATGGTCGGTTACGTTGTTACAGAATTGAGGCCAGAGCTTTCGAGTAAGAAATTTTCATGTAGAAATGTCAAACGTATCGTAAAAATTGATATATGTGTGTGTTTGTGTATGTGTGTAAGATTGTAGGGAGAAATATATAGTAATATAATAGATTATAGGGAAAAATATATAGTAAGTTAGTTCTTTTTGATTCGAAAGTGATTAATTACTTTTTGATCGGAAAAATAGAAAGAGAGAGAGAGAGAGAGAGAGAAATTAATGTGATATATAATTGATTTTAAGAATTATGAAAAATGAAAATATACTTTTCTTTTTTTAAGATTGTCATAAAACTAACTATATCGATTTATGTATATCTTATAATTATTGTACATTGTATACTTACTATATATCTGTAGGCTGAAGAGAGAGAGAGAGAGAGAGAAAGAGAGAGAGAGAGAGAGAGAAAGAGAGAGAGAGAGAGAGAGAGAGATGAAGGTGGTTGATCTTAAGTATATCATATAAGCCTATAAATTATAATAACTTTAGCAACGGTGAGAAATGAAAATATACTTAATATAGAAAGAGAAAGAATATATACTTTTAATATTTTTATTTAACATTGGTTTTTTTTTTTTTTAATTATCAAACAAACTATATCGATTTACGTTTATCTTATAATATCCGAATAAAAAGCATCGAATAAAAAGCCATCGAATGAAAAGCAAATTAGGGTAAATTAATTTTTATCAACGATGAGAAAGATGATAATATTCTCTTCTTTTTTTTTTCTAATCGTTCGATAGTGTCTTTATCAAGCAAACCAATAATATCCTAACAATCTTATAATGATTTTCATTGAATATCGTAAAAACTATTATAAAAACGTTCATAGAAGGATGCACTAATACTGATATTCAAAGATCTATAAAAAGCAGAAAAACATGTAAAAAAAATTATAATTCGAATATCGATTTATTGTTAAAAAGGATATTACGACGAGGTGTGTAATAACGTTTGAATATTTGCAATTATAAATGTCTGGATATAGGAATCGAAGGTGAACGTGGTTCGTGATACCTATGCGTTTTGAGTTATTTGGCATTGAAGGTAGCTCGCCATGAAAGGAGTTCAAACTGGGCGGGGAATAATAACGCCAGGTGTGTTTTTACCGCTCTCGAAAGAACGAAAACGTTAGTTCAATGTATGTATGTATGTATATAAGTATTAACGATATCGTTATGAATCGTATTGTGGTGATAGATAGTGGTTATAGCATGTTTCGAGGGGGAAGTAGTGGGGGATAGAGGAAGGGGGAAAAAGAAAAAAAAAATTCTAACATTACGTAAGACCTTACGATCGCATAATACGCCTGTAAATCCTGTTATCTACATATATGCAACGTTGTGTAATTTTTATGCGGTGAACCGTAGAGAGAACATTTGATTTGCCTCCGTCGTATCCTGCATTAGACACGTTTACACACACGAAACGATCCTGTTGTAATCTAACGCATTATGCCGTAATCCTTATCTCGCACGATTTTCTTCTATTGTCTATGCACGAATTTTAAACGACAAAGAATTCATTTCAAGTAGTTTCCCGTTCCAACGGGTCGACATTTTTCTACCTTTTTTATATTTGTTTTGTATTTTTTTTCACATTTTCCTAACGCTCGTTAGAATGTTATAAAGATGTTATCTTAAAGCTGGGATGAATGGGAATTTTTTGTAGCTTCTCTGTCAGTATTCCTTTAGTATACTTTAGATTTCGTTCTTAATTATCTTATTGTAGAATTTTTGTTTCTTTAATGTCCACGTTAGTCTTTCCAAATAGTTTTATATTCTGTTTAAATTAATTTTTTGAGATGTTGATACGTTTTTCTAGTATGCTAGTTCTTCAATATTCTAGTCCCTGTGTTATAGAATTAACGTTTGGTTAGATAAAATTTTCTTTACATTTTCGAAACTATCGAATCTATTAGAATGGCTATTAGATTATTAATTTTTCCTTTTCTACCTCATCGTTTTTATTATCTTATCTTTACTTCATCTTTACTTTACTTTTTTAAATTTACTGTGAAACAAAAATATATAGATTTTTAAAATAATCTAGAGAAGAAAAAAAAACAGAACGGTAAAAATACGGTTAATGAGACTTACGATTCTAACGAGCATCCAAGATCCGACTAATAAGTAATTTCTATTGTACTTAATGCTAAAATGCTAATCGACATTTAGTTCTTTTTTATTTTCTTTCAATTTCTTCTCCTTTTTCATTTTGTTCCATAGTTTTAGGCTTATTATAGTAATTTGTCGGTAATAATTAATTTATCTTAAAACTCGATTATTATCAAATGAAAATTGGCTGTAATTAATTTACTATGTTTAATTTTTTTCTTTTCTTTTTTTAATGAAATTAATATTAAACGAACTTGAAGATCTTCGAATAAACATGAATGCATGAATGATAATTTCAAAATTTAGAATTATCAATTTAATTTGATAATACTTACGAGCTATAAGTGAATATATTTAAATCAACAAAGACTTATGACAAGATATACAGTTAATTATTATAACTTATTTTGATAAGAGAATTACATATCTATTACGTTCAAATTCTACAAATATACAAACGTTCGATCTCTCACTCGTCGTCATCGTCAATAAATCATCGTCATTATCATTATTATTATTATTATCATCATTGCTATCTAACAATAATCGTTATTATCATTATTACTAATACTAGCATTGTCATAAGAAATAGTATTATCGTTATCATTATTATAGAATTATTGTCATTATTATTAATATCATTAGTTAGTACTCGCTAGTGTGTGTAATCTTCTAAACATATTGATGATTAATATCTAAATAATCTAATCATTAGAACTAATGATTAGTCGTCATAAATTGGTAACCTTTAGCTCTTTCGTAGAATCTCTATCTACTTGTTTCAAATTTCGAAATAAGGTCTCTTGGATATTGTGAAATTACAAAATATAATATAAATATTTAAAGAATTATATACGTTTGCGTATTCATTACGAAAGAAAACTTATACAATTAATTATACATATGTGTGTGTGTACATGAATGTATCTGTTCGGGTCGTAATAAAACTTTTCCATCTTTTATTTTTATTACAAATGATTACCATTTTTTAACGCATGTATAAGTGTGTGTATGTGTGTGTGTGTGTGTGTGTAAAAAACTGCAAAGAAAGAGTGAATAATCAAATTAATATCATGTATAAATCATGTATAAAATATGTATAAATCAACTGTTTATATATACGCATACATACATATATATATATATATATATATATATATATATATACAATATATATCGAAAGATTAATATCTATAATAAACTTAATAATAAACTTAAAATCATAGTTAAAAAGAAAAGAAAGATAAAAGCATAAAGATATTAATTTTCGAAACGAAATTAATAAACGCTGCTATTTATTGCATCAATATTTTCATATATAAATACCTATTCCATACATTAAACAAAATGATCAGTATTTATAATAAAACATCAATACAAGTAAACATAACTGATGCCAGCCAGGAAACTTAATTATTTACAACGACTGTCATGGAACATTCATTCATATCAATATTCTAATCGTTTATTATACAAAATAATCATTAATTATTAAAAATACCGACCAAATAAATACATAAATAAATATAAAAATAATTAATAACTATATATCTGTATCAAGAGAAACAGATAGAGATAGAGAGAGAAATATTAATGATCATAATAAATCTAAAAGCAAAAAGCTAAAAAGAGAAAAAAAAAAAGAAAAGAAAAATAGCAAGAAAAAGAAATTAATACGAAGAAAAAGGAAAGAAATCTATGCCGATTGGCATAATTGGTATAGGATGATTGGATTCGGTTCAGTAAGGTCAGAAAAATAAACTTCGATAAAAAGCAAGAAAGAGAAAGAAGAAGGAAAGAGAGACAGAAAGAGAGAGAGAGAGAGAGAGAGAGAGAGAGAGAGAGAGAGAAAGAGAAAAGGAATCACATCATGCCAATCGTCATCGGCAGCACACGGACGTTATCGTTTACCGATCTGCCGTCTGCTCAGCCGTCAGTGGCTTTCCGCATTTCGATTATCCGTTCTTGGCGGAAGTATCTAGCGGAATCCTTATACCAACCGCTGGCATTGCTCTTACGGTGACTAAACCTCTAATCGCTTCCCGATAGTTTACATAACGTTCTTCGTGTTCAAGGATCTCTCCTCGGCCGTTACGAACGCCCGTCAAACGATACCATTTGTCTCTATACGTGCGAGCTATGCAAGACTCATAAGGCTCTCTCTCTCTCTCTCTCTCTCTCTCTCTCTCTCTCTCTCTCTCTCTCTCTCTCTCTCTCTCTCTCTCTCTATCTTTCTCTCGTTTTCTATATATATAGATATATCTGTCTCTATCTGTCTATCTATCTATCTCTATCATTCTACATCTCTATGTCTATCTCTATTTCTCTCTCTCTCTCTCTCTCTCTCTTTTTCTATCTCTAACTCTTTTTCTCTTTTAGAAGAGAAGGAAAAGTATCTCCAACTCGTTCTCTCTCTTTCTTTCTCTTTTTCTCTCTCTTTCTTTCTATTTGTCTCCTTTTATTGGCGATACAACTACGCAACGTTATGTACCGCGTTACGTATACGGTTGCTACGACCTTGCGTACCTGAAATTTATTGCATCGGATAAAAGCTCGATCGGTATAACGATCAACGACGTATCATTATTGGCTAGAAACGCAAAGTGTTCCGGTATCGGAAATCACGTCTCTTCTTTGATGGATTTTACTGGAACTCCGTTCGATTTCGTTATTTCCAAGATAATATGGATAAACGTTTGTAATATATATATATATATATATATATATATATATATATATATATATGTATGTATGTATATGTACGTATATATAAATCTAATCGTATCAATGAATTTCATTATTTTTAACGATCGTACGAATAAACTTTCGTAATACAAAAATTTAATCGTATTAATAAAAATTTCACTAAAATGGTACAGATAAACTTACAAAAAATTTAATCGTATCGATGAACACCTTAATGACCACATTTAATCGTATCGATGAGATTTTCGTGATAGAAAAGATAACTGTTCCTCAAACGTTCATCATCATTTTAACGAATTAATATTTTATATAATAGATGTATACGTCCACGAATTATACAGAATTTATTGACTCAAGGGGGAACGTAATCTGGAAAGAAAAAAACGAGAGAAAGAAGAAAAAGAAAACAAGAAAGATAATAACAAATTTCTATCACATACGATGTAACATAACGTTATATTGTACGCATACGCACGTTACGTTATTTAAAATTCGATGTACGTTCGTTATACAAGGTTATTATTAATCAAATAGTACCACGTTTCAAAGTTGTAACATTGAGTAGATCGATCGAATAACAAATCTAATTGTTTTATTTATAAAAATGAAGAAACCGGTGGATCTGTCGTTAGTCGTCCTCGTCGCGCGCCAATGATCAAGGATCTATCATGGTACTTTCGTAAGCGATCCTCGTCTTCTTACGTCGAGTCGCGCTCGCGAGTTAACTATCCCGGTAACCGATAAATCGCGATTGGCCTTGATTCGAGAAGCACGACGACTCGCGAGGCACAGCAATCGAGAAATCGTATGGGGGAGGAGAGCGGGAGTTGTTAGCGATTGTAATAACAACTGAACAATTCTAACGGTCTTATAATGTGTCTGTGTATGTGTATGTGTATTCTGTATTATATCAGGTCGATCGTTGAGTCGATAGTTGAGTCGATCGTTGAATCGATTGAATCCGATCGTAACGGAGCCAACACCGGTTTTTGCACTTTGATGAACCATACGATATTTCATTTTGATGAACGCCTGTTGTGTATACCATCGAATGTAACAGATTACGTTATTAAATTCATAAAAAATATTATTATCGATATTATCGTAGGCATTTCTATCTCGGTCAAATTAATATTCGAAGTATGAGTAAGTTATGTTAAATGACGAATAAGAGAGTAGGTTTATAAAACGTTATCGATGGTTAAATCGTTGTTTAGTTTTGTCCTTCTACATTATATTATATAATATGTATATGCAATTATATATAAAATAATTTCTTCTTGTATAACACGTTCCCTACATAGCATGATACAAAATTTTCCATATTCTAAAAGGATTATATGCATAACATTATTTATTATCCTAATATAATGTCGTTCATTTAGTTATGGAATATTGAAAATATCGACATTACTAATTGACCGATCTAATACATTTTTATGTATTATCTACTTTTTGATATTCGTCCAAAAAAAAAATATATATATATATAAATATCTTGTTCTCGTAGAAATTGTTCTCTATATATAACACGGTAAAAATTTTCCACGTTTTCAAAGAGTTGCATGTATAACATCAATCAGTCTAATTTAGCGTTGTTTTAATCAATTACAAAAATATCGAAAATCTCGGTATTGTCAATTGACCGATCCAATACATATCCACGTATTATGTTTTTAATGTTCATCAAATAAGGAAGTTCATAAAAACAACTTGTTATCGTATAACACGAGTTTTCTTTTATAGAACAGTAAAAATATTTTCGTGTTAGAGGTTTATTATTTGTCTAACATTACCTACATGCATTACCTACTACATTTAGATCGATACCTTGGAAATATTCAAGAGAATGATTTTCATTATTATCAGAAAAGGTCGACGACGATGAAAACATCGTGATAACAAGTAATCCGCGAGGGCGTATTAGCACACGGTTGGATTACGTGTTCAGAGCCGAAGAACGAGCAAGTTTGCCACGCAACCAGGCCTTTTCTGGGCTCTCACCAATATACACACAGATACATACATATATACATATATATCTAGATATATACATATACTACTTTGTCTGGATCTGGGTCAATAGGTCACACGAGCGAGTTTCCCGTTTGCCCTCGACGCGCGCTCGCTAAGCTATTATAGTTATCGTATATATCGTATTTTGTGAACGTCACGGGTCTTGCTTTCGTTCGAGATAAGGAATTGCCTACTTCTTTTTCTTTTTCTTTTTCTTCTTCTTCTTCTTCTTCTTCTTCTTCTTCTTCTTCCTATTCTTCTTCCTTTTCTTTCCTCTTCTTTTCTTTCTTCTCTATCTTTTAGCAAGAGTGAACGTACGTTTTTTTTTTGTATCGTTATCCTTGAAAAACGAAACGAGAAACAAATGAGAAAAATCGAGAGCGAGTTTCGAAGAAGAAAAAAAGAAAAAAGAGAATAAAAAGGAACGATTTTTCCTATAACACTTTCGTGGAAACTTCCTAAGAAGAGATGTGAGTTCTTCTAATAACAGTTGCCGCGAAATTTACAATGAATTACGACGATTTATAAGTGTGTATGTATATGTATGTATGTGTGTAAGTACGTGCATAATATATCCTTGTACGCCTTTAAAATAATCTATCAAAGATTAGAGTCCTTGTCGAGAATGGATTGGCGAAGACATTGAAACGTTTACGTTCTTTTCAATGCTTTCCTACTTACTCTGTTATTTCTATTACGATATATATATATATATATATATATATATATATATATATATATATATATATATATATAGTTGATATTACTATCCTTCTCTTTCCTCAATTATTGACTTTGTGCCAAAGGCCAAGAAAGATAATAATTATTATTGACTCCTTCGATTCTTTGTTGGCTTTCTTGTATTTTATCGCATACTATTATGGAAATTATGAGACTTTTCTTTGATTAATTGAAATCACTAATTACGATAAGGAAAGAGCTCAGTTTGTGAACTCTTTTCAAGCAATCACTTTTATTTGTTTATTTATCCTTTCCTTTCTTTTTGCTTGACAAAACAAACGTTAATAAAAAATGTTAATATATTTTACACACACACACACACACACATGTATATACATTTATACATATATACACGAATAGATATGTATTTGTGTACCATAATAATTACTTACTATGCAAGGATATTTCTGTACTTGCTAACGGAGCTCGTCGTTTTTCTAACGAGCAAATAATAGCTCTTTACGAGAAACGACGTTGAATCGTAAACCGACCATAAACCGACGATCTGCTTTTCATATACACGGAAAGGTTATAAAGAACTATTCCGCGGATTATTCTTTGACGATTATGAAATTCCTTTTTTATTTATGGTTCAGCTATTTTCAATTTTTTAATATTACTGAATTAATATTACGATATTAATGTTTACGGAAACGTCCCACGTTCGAGTCCTTCGATTTTCGTTAAAACTTTCTTTCGAATCGATTGAAAATTTTAATAGAAAAATCGTCGAAATAATATACGTCGATGACGATATCAAACGTGTGATATATGAATTATTAAATATATATATAGATGAAATTGAAGTTTGTTTTAAATCGATCGAAAATTTTTAGAGAATGATCGTCGTCAATGTACAGACTTGAGTACGTCGATGACGACTTTAAAGGATGATGAGATAACCGGTTAACGGATCGAAGCAAAGCGTTAAGCAACTAGGGGACTGGCACACTCTAGAACGGAATCCTGTCTCTCTCTTTCTTTCCAGGAGTCTCAGAAGACATTGCACCGCTTTCCTGCAATCATTACCGCAATTCTACGGACGTTGATTCTATGTGATCATTAGAAATTCCTCGAAGTCTCTTTGCTAATCTTCCTAAAACTTTTTCTTTTATACCTTTTACGGAAGAACTATGTATATATATATATATATATATAGATATATATATACGTGTGTATGTGTTTGTGTGTTATTAAATACGATACATACATATGTCACGTTACAGAAAAATGTCCAAAAAATTTTAACGGAGATAAAAATAAAATAAAATCATGTAGAACTGTAAGTACTATAAACGTTAACTTGATTTTTTTTCTTTTTTTTTTTAAAACTTGGATCACTCAAAATAAACGGTTGTATATATATATATATATATATATATATATATATATGTATGTATGTATGTATATATACACTATGTGCTCATGCGAATATATTTGATCACTTTAACAACGATCTCAGATAAATATATGTATGTAAATTCTTTTTAATAAATAATCATTGATTATCCCACTGTTAATTAACACTATCGTTGTTGATTGTATTTCGATGTAAACATTTTTCAATGTAAATTATCGACTTAATGCGATACTAATCTATCCTCATATACTTCAATGATTCTGCATATTCTTTCATTTTCATATTTGAGTTCTATTTAAAGTATCAAAGTCACTCACGCATTTCTTGCGTTTTTAGTATGCTAACATTATGCTTATCGTAATTCATTGATGAGAAGATTCACAATAGGAATGTGATTATTATGAAAGAAACGATTTCGATGGAGGATATTAAATTTCTTTTTTCTTTTTCTTTTCTTTTTTTTTTTTTGTTTCGCACATTTTTCTCTTTTCTTAGACACTTGATTACCTCTTCGAAACGTCGATTATGTTCGAAAGACAACGCTGCAGAATGGTTAAGGTTATTTCTGTCGGCGCTGGTCGAGGCTAATGTAAGCATTGTAAACGTCAATTACAGCTTTTACGTAATATCTTAGAAACGGCGTTGATCAAATAGGATAATGTCGAGCTAGACGCGTCTGACGAAACATAACGAGCGCCGGCATTATTATCCTGCATTTTATTGTGAAACGACACAGAAACTCGTGTCAAATCGGTCTTAGAACTAACGCCTTATCGTATTTGTCGTAGATTTCTTATTTTTATTGTCTTGCCACGGAATCAAGTATTAAGTCTATAAAAATATGTTTTATTTCTTTTTTGTATTTTATTTTATTATGTTTTCTTTTTTTCATAACACGAATATTTTTCTGTCACGAGTTTCGTGATAGCACGATATCTTTAAAATTTTCAGATCAATCGTTCTAACGCTTTATTCATTAGAAAACGATTTTGATGGAATATATCAAATCTTGAAGATTTTTCTACGACACGGTATGTTACAATGTTCTGTTAAAAAAATAGAGTACACGTAGGTGTAGAAAAATGCTGTTAAGTTATTTTAAAAATCAATAATTCTTTACTTCACGAGACATTTTAAGCTAATTTCGTTCAGATTTTAAAGTAATAGACCTACGATTTTTTGACTCACCCTGTATCTATACATATAAATAGATATATCAATTTATTCAAAATCGTTTGAAAGTGCTCAATCGCATACCAACGATAGAAATATAATCAAATTTTGTTATCGTTCGTGCCGTTTCATTTATTTAAAAATTCTCTTTTTTTCAAAAAAAAAAAAAAGAAAAAAAAGAAGAAGAGAAAAGACAGAAAAAATAACGAGCACGAATCAATTTGTGCGAAACGATCAATTATCGTTAGTTTTCAAATTTCAAGAGCAAGCATTTAGAGTCGTATAATATATAAATACATAGTACTACACTATGTTTGAAAGATGAGGAACCATAATCTCGGGCATATTAGGTTCCATAACAAGACGTATACGAGGGGCATAATATATTCTAGCAATTCTCGCACACGCCTCAGTGATTTTCATCTCTTTATATTGTATATACTAACGTACCAAGTACAGTATCATGAATGCTATGTGACTGTCAGAATTTCAGTTAGAAGAAAGAAAGATAGATAAAGATAGAGAGAGAAAGAGAAAAAGAGAGAGAGAGAGAGAGAGAATATTCACCGTTAGTCATCGTACTCGGGCTAAATGTTAGAATCGAGAAAACGGTTAGACCTCGATCCTTTCTTCCTCGAATATAAGATGTAAATATATACACATATGTGTATATATATATTATATATATAAGGTTTTTCAAAAATATCAAATTTACACGTAGATATATCGTAGATACACACATGTAATGATATGTGTGTGTGTGTATGATAATTTCTAATTCAATAAAAATAATTTCCTATAATTTTATTCCGAATCATAGAAAATTATTTTTACGTCGTGTAAGTTTTAAAAAGATAAATTAAAATATATTTCAATCGATTGTCGAGATGTTGATTAATTTATATATATATATATATATATATATATATATATATATATTTAAAATTTCGAGTATGAATGAATAAATTATCAAAAAAAAAAAAAAAAAAAAAAAAAAAAAAAAAAAAAAAGAAAAAGGAGAAACTACGCGATAAAGGTATACGTACAAATTTAAGAAAATTAGCTGTTTTCTTACAGAACATCCATATTAATTAACCTCCAGCTATGCAGCGGAGTTTTAGTTTACTTAAAAACTTGTTAAAAAGAATAACGAGTCTTTATGACTCTTTATGATTCTTTATGACTCTTTATGACTCTTAGTGACTCTTTATTATTTATATTATATATATACATATATTATATTTCTTTACATTACATTATTATTATTATATATACACACACAAACACACATATACAATATTATTATATAATACTTCTTCACTATATATTATTATTATATCTATTTTATTATTTACACTTTCATACTCTTACACTTTTACAACATATATAATACTTATATACACAATACACTTATAATATCACATTTCTTTATTATATCGCTTCTTTCTTTAATTTATTATTTATATTATACCGTTCTTATTAGATATATACTTACATTATCCATAATCGTGTTAATGGAAATAATTATTACATGAATAATGCGATACTTTGAAGGTTACGAGATTGTCCTAGTTTTTTTCCTTTCTTTTAAAAGCAAGTTATCGCTTTATATCCTTTGGCCCGGATACGGTCGACGACGTGCCACATCTTAACTTTGCTGGTAGCAAACCCGGGCGCGAACAAGCACGCGTGCGCGCGCGCACGCAATGTGGAGCAAAGGTGAGGCCTCTTTTATAAAAGCATGTTCGTTCGAAGTCGCGAGAAAACCTTCCTTTCGGATCGTCCGTCGCGTACGTACATAGTCAGATTACCGTTAAGCTACGCACTGATAGCTTCTTAAAAACTTGCTGGTAACTTGAGCGCATCGATTGTCGTTCTATATAGATAATAGAGCTCATAAATCGAGCGGATAATAAATCCCCTCGAATTATTCTTTTTACAAACTTATTGAAATGAAACGAATTTCAAAAATTGAAACGATATATTCTTTTCGTTCGAAAGAAATTTTCATTGATATAATTCGTTTGGACGGACATGGACATATAAAATGATGTACGGATAAGAAATTTCTTTAACAAATAGAATTAAGATGTAATTATTGCTATATCTTAGCATTGTTTCTAATCTCGAAAAAAATTGTAAGTTTTTATAAATGATAAATTTGTGTAAATGTACTCTTTGCCCATTACATTCATTTTCTTTTTTTATAAAAAAGAAAAAAAAGTCATTAATACCAAATGAATAATTTAATAACGAATTATAATTGATATAAGAAATTTGTTTATTTCATCGTCGAATATAATCGAAGAAATTGTGGCTACTGTGTGAATTATGTTTTCCAAGCAATGAATATATAAATTGTGCAATTTCATACTTCATAAGTTTGATGTATGATACTCTAGATATAAAACATTGTACTTTTCGGTCATCCTTTGCAATATTTCAGAAGAAATTCTTCTGAATTTAATTCTAAGCAGTAAATATCGATCGAATAATTTCATTTTAAAAAGAAAACGATTTATCAGATTAAGAAATAAAATATTTTCTTAATTTATTTTAGATCATAATATTATATAAATGAATTACGGAGTTCTATTTTATAACAAGAGTTCTTAAGGAATATCATGAAAATTGCATGAGAATAAAAAGAAGAATTAATGGTATTTGTTATTTATCTCTTATTTTAACGTCAGGTTACATCTCAATTACAAATTCAATCTATTCTTGAAAAGATTTAATTCGTTCAACGACTTCCCTTTCCGGTCATCGCACGAAAGATGGATACATATGATAGTTAGGGACAATGATCGCGAAAATTTATTCAAATAAGTTGAAGTTCATGGATCGTCGAATATTCGGTAGAGCTACATGTACATGTTTTGCATAATACGAAAATAATATATGTTTAAAATAATATATATATATATAATACATACATATAAATAAAGAAATATAGTCAAAAGATTTGACGATAAAAACAGAAGTTTAATGATCAGACATATTATGAAAATTTAATACATAATAATATTTTTCAAATTATCATATATTAGATACGATTAGAAATATTTTTTTTTCGAAAATACGCCAATAGAATACCGAGATATTTAACACGAGAAGATTGCTATGGTGGTCGGAAGCGACTATCGCGTGTCTTTTCTGTGGCGTCATGGTGACCATCGATTATTCCTTTAATTGATAAATTTACAAAATTAAATAATTACTATGACTTAAAGTCCAATGTATCTGTACAAGAATGTATAATTTGGAATAACACAAATATGTAGATAACAGTGTTGAGTAAAAAATATGTAATGCAAACATTGATAATAATTGTTATTACAACTAACGCTTTTACATGTATATTTAACACGGTTTACGTTCAACACGATCTGTAAATTGTATGAGCGTTCACCTAACAAGCTTCTTTAAAAAATAATTTTTTAAAAGATTACTTAAATTTAAAACATCCTTGTATGAGAATGAAATTTTATTTTTATTATTATTTTGTATTCTGTGTTATTAAAAAACAAAAAAAGAAAAGAAGAAGAAGAAAGAATACAAATTTCTATTGACGTTCGTTCACTTAAAAAAATGTGACGATTATTTTAAAATTATAAAAAATCTGCGAATCATTTTTTTTCTCTTCTTATCTTTCGAAATCGATTCCATCATCGTTTGTTATTCATCGAGCAATAACATTTTACACACGACAAAAGACGATAAAGATTTTTCGTGTTATGTAAAAGGGGGTTACTCGTAATGATTTTAATTATTCATATTAAAAAGAAAAAGAAAAAGAAAAAGAAATATCGTAATTAAGTAATCAGTCGAAATAATCAACTTTTCTTCTTCTCTCTCTTTTTTTTTTTTTTTCTTTTTAATGGACATCCATATCCGTGGGTACGCGTGTATACGAATTTCTTATAATAACAGACAAGCTCATTGAATTTCATGATACCCATGAAATTTTGAAGATGTAGATATCGTAACTATGGCCGGTATTCATTGAGGTTTATATTTCGCTTTAACCTTTTCCAGTCTGGACGTAACGGCGAACGGTTACCGTTAGCGATCACGACTTGTTCCGATTCATTACCGATCTTTCGGATCGATCGATACTCGATCCACTTCGTGTCTTATATACACTCGCCCACACAAATTGTGTCTACCTTTGATACGGTACCTACCTCACGCCGCCGACAGAGCACGAGATCGAGACGAAGATAGGAAAGCACAAAGAGAGAGAGAAAGAGAGAGAGAGAGACGAAGCATGAAAGGTGGGTCTCTCTAATTCCGTTATGGGTACTGCATTCTTTCATCTAACGGTGAAGTTCGGCAATAATTTCACTGTTAAGCTTACATCATGTTTCATAATATCTTTTACGATGTGTGAACGAGTAATAATTTTAACGATACTCGATATTTGCATATTTTTTCTTTTTTTTTTTCTGATTTCAAACTACGATCGTTCGTACGTTTTATTTAATGAAATATACTGAATGATTATAAGTTAAGAATCGGTCGAATATTAACGTTTGTTAAGAGAAATAGACAGATATTTTGAAGAAAAAATATTTTAGAGAAATATATATTTTAAAAGAAAAAAATATATATATATAAGAAGTTTCAATATTCCACGTGTCAGATATTTGAAGAGCACGGAATAAAATATCGGACCAATCAGTTACATCCGAAGTATAATGATTTTTAATTTTTTTTATTGTACGTGTACACTGTATTTATCTCAATTAATCGAATATTTTAATCAATCATCTTTCGAAAAAATTATTAAAACGCATAGAAGCGTAGTTAGTTGGATTAAAGTTAATAATTGACGAGAATTCAATGAAGTTTCAAAGAGGAGAGCATCTGTTTGCAATATCTTTAGTTCAAAGTCTACCTAACTCTACCTAAAGATCTCCTAGCTCGTATATATGCAACTTATAAAAATATAATACAAATAATTTATTTATTACACTCCAAGAATTATGATAATATATAATAGAAATAATTTGATTAATGATATACTAGAAAATTATATATACGTATATTACATAAAGATAAAGATCAATGATCGAACAAATTAATTCGTTAACATTATCGATCCTGTATTTCCAGAAAAAGAAAAAAAAAAGAATAAAAAACTCATCGTTGTCATCGATTTAATAGACATATTTTAACGACGATTAATACATCATTAGAAAATGATTTACTCTTTTGCATCACACGGAGGATGATCATCTGTGTCTAGGCCTTTGTTGCTCGTTGCATCTCATATGAATGACCAGTGAACGTGTAACGTAGATTTACCTACTTTTACTTTACGTTTTGCATTGTTACGAAAAACAATTTAAAACAATTAATGATATACACATATGTATATATATATATATATAATATAAATAATTATAAATATTTCAGGAGTAGTTTCAATGGATCAAAACAAATGTAAAAAAAAAAAATAAAAGATTCATACGAACATGCATACCTATTATTTGATTTACTTTTGAAATTATAACTTTTGACTTTTACATCGTAATAATTTGTTTTATTAGATTGACGTAGCGTTATCATACGTTTTACTCGAATTTTTAAATAATTTCTGAATATTAATATAAGTGTGAATTTAATTTGCTTTTGCAACGGGTGGTAAGTCGACGAAAGATAGGATACGACGATGATACACTGAGAAAGAAGAAGAAGAAAGGAGGCTCGATATTTTTATCGGTGTCGTTTAACGCCCAAAAGCGTATGTTTTTGATTTTTTTTTTTTGGTTGCTTTTTTTTCCTTCTTACCCTTCTCTCTCTTTTTTCCTTCTTCTTCCTTTTACCAGCCAAGTTACACTCGACAACGAGACATAACTCGTATATGGTACGTGCAAAAAGGAGAATATATGCCGTGTATAACGGTGAAAAGGAGGGAAAGAAGCCTAAGCGTAGGATAACTCAGTGGTAAAAATAATGTTTCGCGAACGTCATTAACGGCCGACGAAAATAAGGCTGCGAAAGTGCAGCTTGCTCAGGCAGTAAGGAAGAAAGGAAGAAAGAAAGGGTTGGTTATGTATGTAAACCACTTATATACAGGGTGTACAAACTTGATACGTTATTATTTTATGTCGTAATTAGTTATTTGATAGTCCTACTTTATACGTATGTACACACATGCATACACATAACTTGATCTTCTAAATTACAAATCTTAAATGTTTAATATATCGTGTTTCTAAAAAAAAAATAAGAAACAAAGGAAAGGACAGTAATAATAAAATCAAAATGTAAATTTGTCCTTTAAGAAATTTTTTTTGGATAAAATTTCAATTATCTTCCATTTCATTTATATTTCTTTAACAAGAATTTTTTATTGTTTTTATTTATAATTAATAAATAAGACGTTATGTTGTTTAATTTAATTCCATTGACATTGAAAGATTTATCGGAATTATATTTGTGGATATTTGGTTTAATAATTATTCCATTCTCGAACTTAAAATTATATGAATTAATCTCGTGATTTTGACAATGAAGATCAAGATGAGAATGTGTGATAATTACTCACTGTAAATTAGATAAATTAATTGGTCAATATAAATAATCCAACGTTAGAATAGCGTCTGAATTTATTATAAATATTGACAAACTAATTAAAACATCCTTAAATTATTACATTAACAAACACTTTCATTGATATAATATTAAATCGTTTTTATTACACACCAACATTTTATTAAAATAAATACCGACTGTTTACTTCAAAAATTGATTAAAAACATTTCAAAAATATTGATAAAAAATACTGGACTAAAATATTACAATATAGTAATGAAAATATTAAAGTAACGCTAATAAATTAATTAATAAATGTAGCATTAAAAATATGAAAATATACCAATCGTTTCATCATATGATGATGAATAAATAATTAATAAAGACGTCAAGATCGCTTTTATACACCCTATACATACATACTTATGGTATAAGAAAAGGGGGTTGGGAGATTGGTGGGGTGAAGAAATCGCGGAGTGAGAAAACGCGGCCAAGACGGACGAACGAATGAACGGACGTTTGGATAAATCACGGTAAGCTTTGCCCTCTAAGACTCTTCTCCTCGATCTCTATTTCTCTTTTGGCAAAGCCAGACAAAAATCGTAAAAGAGTTGAAGGGAGCGAGGACGCCCACGGCGACGCGACGACGTCGTTGTCCTTTCTCTCTCTTTTACATTCTCTTTTTTTCTTTTTCTCTTTCTGTAGATCCCAAAATTCAAAGCTCTTTCGTCGCGCTTTCCTCGACCTCCAAAAAAAGAGGGAAAGAGAGAGAGAGAGAGAGAGAGAGAGTGTGTGTGTGTGTGTTCTCTTTGTTTGTTTGCTTATTGTTATTGCTCAAAATTTCAAAAATGAATTTTTAAGTTTCAACTTATATAACATAGAAATTTCGAAAAAAAATACATTTATATTAATATATATATATATATTACTAATCATTGTAAGTAAAAATGTAAGTGTAATTAAGGTTTGTCTGAAAATTATTTTATACAACTTCTTTGTCTATTATTGTATAACAAACAATCGTTTCATTCGAGTTACACATTTTTATCAAGACAAAGACTTTAATAATTCTTTTGATAATTATTTTGTACGAAACTTTTATACACTTTTTCTTTCTCTTTCCTTTCTTTTCTTTCAAATTTTCTTTTTCAAGAATACTACTGTAAATCGTATGTTAGTATGCGATTATTGTTATCTTATATGAGAAAGTATCGAAAGAATAATCCAGATATGTCAAATAAGAAAATTAATGAAATCATCGTCGATCATCTTTTAATATAAAAACAATGATAAAAATATACCGTAACTAATTGTCATCGATTGAATAGTAATGATGTGGATTAATATTTTATAGGCTTTTAATAGAAGTTTATAGTTATTATTATTGATTGCATCAAATCATATATGTTTATACGATATAACAGCGATAACATTAGCGTTTAGTATGACAATAATAATAGTCCTCGTTATCAACGACTTCGCTAGATTCCATTTGGATTTTTATATATCGTGTTATTTCGTTACCGTTATATCAGCTCTCGTATAGTCGGACCAAATTTGCATGAACGTTACTGTTCCGATGAACGATCTGATACGTCCTTGATAATCCGCTCTAGAACTCCAACTATCAATATCGTTTAAACTAGCTATTACATCGAATAGATAAAAATTATTCCGATAGATTTAATAAAATTCGTTGGATTGTTAACATGATTGTTTCTTTACATTTTATTACAATAATTCGACGTTCATCAAATTTTTCTTTTATCTATAACAACGAATTAGTATAGTATATAAAAAAATATTAAATAAAAAAATAATAAAAAAAAAGAGAATTACTTTTAGTTATCAATTTTCTTTTTTCTTTCCTAATTTAAATTTTCTGATTAACAAAACTGATTTTCTTTCTCTTTTTTTTATACTTTCTTTAAATGCATATATATATATATATATATATATATATATATATATATATATATACGTATGTCAATGTGTTTTCTATAAATTGAAAAAACCAAAAAAAAAAGGAAAGAAACAAGCGGTATAAATTCGATTAAATGAAAATAAACTTGTTTTTTTAATTATCGAACTGTTATACGATGGTCTTTTTTTAATTTCAATATGTTTCCCACGTCGACGGAGTCAATGTTGTGAGGAATATTAACATTTGTTCGAAAGCTATTCGATATTTGTTCCCATGGATTCAGAGTATTTGATAATTGGAATGAATTCCCTGTCGTACGTAAATTGTTCCATATATATATATATCTATCTACTTCGTGTAATTTTTTTTTACAATGTCGTTGATCGTTAAAAGGCCAAATATCTGTATCAAAATAATAAAGATTTAAAAAATTTTTAAATCATATTATCCATGAATGAAATCTATTAAGAAATAAAGGAATAAAAAGAAATTTTTTTTATAGTTCTTCAAACGCATTCCTCGAAAAAAAAACATTATAAACACAATGGCTGGATTTTTTTTTGAAATTTTAAACCTGTTCCAAATAAGCTAATGACGTTCTATTTATCATTATTTCGTTTACGATTAGATTTCGATTATTTTATTTTGATGACTACCCATTGATCTTATTTACTCATTGAAAATTTTGCCTTTTTATTACGGTTTCATAATTTCTATTTTTATTTTTTTATTTATATACATATATATCTTTTTTTTTATTCCTCAATGAACGTACGATGAAACATTTTTTATTGTACACACAAAAGGGAAAAAGAAATAATACGTTATCCTGGCGTTATCGAATGTCAGTTTTAAAGAAAGCGGAATCAACGTTTAACAATGATTAGATTCGCAATAAATTTAATTTTTGAAGGTTGTATCTAACGAGAGAATTGTTGGTAGCAGAGCAAACGTATTGCATGCAAACATCTTCCACAAAGCTTCTTCTTTCTCTGAAGCATAATGAATAGTGCATAAACAAATCGAATAATTGCGCGACTTGCGTAAGAATCTCGTGCAAATCTCACGTTGTCCTTATTGCAAGGTTATTCGATGATTATAGTTATCCAAGGCGCTTACGTCAGGCTAAATAGATTTGGTTTCATAGTTGTGTGTAAACGCATCTTGAAGAAAACCGATTAACGAATCTCTTACGCAAATAATTGTCATCTTTTTTTCGATGATCTTTTTCCTTTACGAAGTTTCTTGAATCAACCCTATCGAACTAATTAATTCTTTGTTGAGTATGTTAACATTAATTATTTATACACTTGTGTTCTTTTGTGACGGATTTTCTTTTTATTTTCTCTTCTTTCTCTCTTTTCTTTTAAGTGACACTTAATTCGAAAGAAAATTTTCATTTCTCCAATATCTGAAATCTTTTTTGTTCTTTCTCCTATTTTTTGAACGCAGACTGTATATATATATATATATATATATATTTCTTCGAATTTATTCAGATTGATTCGAAAAAAAAAAAGCAGAAATAAATGTTAAATAAATATTTCGAACAACGAAGAAAGAGAAAAACGTGTCCTCTCGTTTCAATTTTTACTTCTAATAAAATATTTATTAAACGTAAATTTTATTTTTGTCGTCAAGAGAAAAATAAAACAAAAAGAAAATTGGGCAATTATGTCAAACGACAATGAAAAGAAAAAAGGATTATGTTTTTCACACGACTCGATAATTCACTGTCAGACAGGCGTGTAAACATTTTCTGATAAGTGCTAAATCATCGTTAGATCGATGTCATTCTATACATCATAATATACGATGCACGTGATTAATTAATAAGAAAAATTGTTTATACAGAGAGATTGATTCAATGTATTTCTTTACATTGTATATTTTCTAAGTGGAATTGAAATTAGTTATTTTTCTTTTCTTTTTTTCATAATTAAACAAGTAACCTTAACATTTTTGCAAGAGATAACATATTATTGCGACTTTTCATAAATTAAAACTAACAACCTATAATTATAGATACGTACACATATGAAATAATATAACGTAACGGTACGTAACATCATATTATAATTCTCTCTTATTTGCAATTACTCAAACAATTACGTGTTCCATTAAATATAGAATAACAAATGAAAACAAGAGAAACAATACTTCATCGAAATCGTTTAAATTAAAGCGCCACTTTTTCTTCTAATTAATTATGTTTTTCTATTATAATCATAAAAAAAAAAAAATTCTATATGGAAAAAATAACATTGACTCAAAACAACAAAAATTCACTCATACTAATTTAATCCTCGTCTAATTTCTTTTCCTATATCATATTTATACATAAACATATAAACTTTGGCATGAAGACTATATATATATATACATATGCATATAAAAGATTATTATATATAAGATATATTTTTATTTATGTATGTATATATGTACACTTATCAGTACATCGTGTATATATATATATATATATATATATATATATATATATATAACTTTAGTGAAGACTCATAAGCTTACAAGCTAAGCTATCTTAAAGGTGAGCATTGCATGGAGTAGCGAGCAATGGTGTAACGCAGATCTCATATCTCGCCATTCCGCAGAGTGAAAGCTAACAACCTTGATTTAATAATAAAGGTTGTGATCCCTGCTATCGCATAGTGGGTGAATTATTAAACCTAACATTCGTTGTATCAATCGCAACAAAATCATATATTTGGTATAAATTCGTATATAAGTCGATCCTTTTATACGAGAACATTACGAGAACATTCTTTATTCTGTTCTATTCTATTTTATTTTATCATATTTTATTTTATTTTATTTACTACTATCTCTAGAAAAAAAAAAGAAAATATTACGATTACTTATACATAATTATTACAAATGCTAAAAATAAAAAGACTAAGGAGAAAACAAATTTCTTGTAAAAAGAAAACATATAATTTAAAATCTCGAGAAAAAATTTAATATGATTCTTGACATTGAACATTTTTTATTTCAATTAATATTAATAAGTAATCACATTTGTGCGATTTTCGATAAGCGATAAATAGACGGGTTATTTAAAAAAATATGCTACAACAATCGTGAGATAAATACATTTTGTAGAAGAACACAAAAAAAAGTTATGATTTCTTTTCAACTGCAAGATATTCTTTAGATCCCGTCTACGTGATTATGTCAATATAAAGTTTTGCATAACAGTCCAGCTTGTAGTCGTTACGCGTGACTATTACGATCCTTTACGTAGCACGTAGCACGATGAGAATGCAAATGACCTACGGTGTTGTGCATACATATCGACGCGCGTGTTTTGATCTTTCGTTCGAAATAATCATAACAATAATAATAAACAACAACGACGACAACAAAAATAACAAGAATAATGATCCATGTAAATATATTGATCTCTTAACGATCTCTTATATATTTCTTTACTAAATATGTATATAATTAAAATGATTCATTCTTATATGCGTATAGTATATACATTATACATTGCATATACCTTATACTATGTACACCTATGCTTGTATTTCTTATTGGATATATGCAGATATTTTATTTATATAAAAAATGTGTGTATACTTTTCTCGATCGGTCGATATTAAACAAGATCCAACGAACTGCGATTTAAACGAACGTTCGAGATATCATCTTGTAGGTAGATCACGATACACATACATTCATAGATACATATATACATACATGCATCCGTACATGCATACACAAATATATACGGAGTACACACATGTATGAAGAGGTCTCGACCTAGTTATTCCGTGTAGGTTACCTAACTTCTCTAGAGATTACTATAAACCATCGCACAATTGAGTCTATGTATGTATGTAAGTACTTACATGGTTGAACTGCGGTCGAGGGTCGTTGCTGTAAACAGATCAATGTTCGAGAAATCTTTAATGATCTACCACGTTGTCTTTTGTTTTCATAGATCTGTTCACATTCTCACATTCTATTTTTTTTTTCTTTTTTATATTTATTACTAGAAGTTTCATTACTACGAGAAACTAGTTACTTCTTTTGCTAAATCGTATAAAGATATTTTCAAAATCGAATATTTCCTAACTTGAATTTTATAAAATCGATATATATATATAAGGTGTCTTGTTTTAAACGATATGTCCAAATATCTCCGATAGTTTGTATGAAATTTTTATTTTTTATTTTCTATTTTTTTAAACAAATATCGATAGTTTAAGTATAACAAAAATTGTAAAGAATATCAATACGAATCAAACGAATATCTTGCAGTGGACCCTTTCATAGATATTTTAATTACTTATGGCATCTTCAAGTTTAATCAATTTTGTAAATTGCAATAATGAGATCAATTTTTCTGTACATCAATCTTTTTGCTAAACAGTGAATTTATATATTAATTTTCATTTCTTATTTTACTTATTTATTTATTATTTTAATTCATATGTTTTCGAAGTTGTAATCATTTGATACGCGGTGACCATCAGCAATCAATGAACATTATTTATTTCGAAGAAGCGTTATTTATATGTAAATAACTTCGATTAATTTTCGGGGAAATCGAAAAGCGTACACGTTTATTCTCGACTATATAGTAGATGCATATAGGTGTATATCTATATATATATAATATGTATATAATTTATATTATTATGTTTTATTTTATTATCGACCAAATGAATTTTTATTATAATTACATTCGTTTTAAAGTGTCGAAAATACGAGTTTTTTTTTTATTATTTAATATCATTAATAGGTAAGGAAAAATTAATTTTATTATATCTCTCTTGTAAAATCGTCCAAAGGAATTTTTATTATAAATTTATGCGAATTTAAAATGCAGACAGGCATATGAGAACGTTTTATTATAATTAATATACGAAAAAAGAAGATTTCTTTATTTTATATCGTATTATATGTTAATTAATAGAAAGTAAAAGAATACATAAAGAAATATATATATATATATATATCTTCTATTCTAAAAATTATTACTACATCTAAAACAGAATTAAATATATATATCTATTTTCTTAAAAATTTTTTTAAAAAGTCAGGAAGAAAAGTAATCGATTTTTAAAATCGAATAGGATCTTTCGATTCATCTAAAAATTTTTGCTACACTTTATATATATATAAAGAAAATAATATTAATTCAAATTTTGAAAAAATTCAATTTATTCGAACAGTAAGAAGAAGAAGAAGAAGAAGAAGAAGAAGAAGAATGATAAAAAATAAATAAGTAATTGTAACAAGGTGGGCCGTGCATTTTGTAGAGAAGAGAAACAACGTGTGTTTTTCGCTCAAGGTTTATGCGTGAACATACACACACACATACACACGCATACACTAGATGTCCTTCATCGTAATTCAATGCACGGCCATCATTGCATCGATTTTTTTTTTCGTCTCGATCGTCATTTACATCAGAGTTATCCATAAGAGAGCTATGCTATCGATAATTCAGTTTCGTTGAACGATTCAGCGAAAATCTTTTTAGGATAGATGAAAAAATCGTTTCGATGATTAATCGAATATTTTTCACGGATTATTTATTACAAAAATTACTCCGATATATATTAACCCCATTAATTTTATACAAGATATATAAAATATATAATTTCATACATTTCAATTATTTTTGATGGTACTAAAAAAAAAAAAAAAAAAGAAAAATAATTGCAATAAAAAGAAATAAAAATAAAAATTGACTAGAACGAAATCTTAAAATTACGAATGACAATTTTAGATGAAAGATAAAAAAAGAAACAAGAAAAGAAGAAAGAAAAAATTCGATAAAGAAAAATCACCAAAAAAATTTTATTATCTATAGGTATAGATATGTATATGTAAAGAATTGATATAGAAAAAATTTGACAAAGAAAATTTGATTTAATCGGATTAAGATGAATTAATCGTAAAATAAAGAAACGAAAAGGAAAAAGAAAAGAGAGCGAAAGAGAGAGAGAGAGAGAGAGAGAGAGAGAGAGAGAGAGAGAGAAGATAACACTAATGACGAAGTATCTGCTTCACTTATAAATGTAGACACGTACGTGTATGTACTTTTGTTATCCCATCGATTGGATTAGATAATCTAAAGTGCGTAAATACGTTTATTACGTCGTTTCACGTCACGTTTTTAGGCATACGTTCTAAGTACGTATGTACTATTTTTTACAATAATACATTTTTAATGATCATTAATCATTAGCAGGAAATACGTAAACGTGAAAGAAATAATGTGTAAATTTGACACTGACAATGAGATCAGACGAGATCAAAGGAGAGAAAAAAATAAAGAAATCGCGGGAATGTTCGATTCTTTCGAGCAATTAAACGAGAAATCGTCGAATCGTTCTTTGTGAAATTAACTCGATTATTTCATTTGTTTAATAAAAAGAAGGATTACAAAAGCGAGCTATCGTACTTAACTACTTATTTGTTCACGCACGTCTATCGTAAATCCTATAATGCTTGCGTAACATTCACGTGCTCTTGCGTGACTACACGTGTGAAAAACAACAAATCGTTATATATATGTATATATATATATATGTATATATATATATATCAAATATTAATGTTATATAATATAACAATTAAATGGCAAGAAACATTATAAACAAATTAATTTTTGTTAGTTTAATTTACAAAAGAAAAGAAAAAGAAAAGAAATCAAATTATAAGTTAATAATATTTGCAGAAGATAATTAAAAAGTATACAAATCTATTATTATTTCGAGTTTATATTGCTTATGAGATATGTAATTCGATTATTTTATATTAGTAAAATAGTTGTACGTGTGTTTATGTATGTGTGTATGTTTAATGAATAATTTTATTCTTTTTTTTGTGTTTATAAAACTTGTTATCGTTATCAGAAATATATATATATATATTATTTGATTGGACTGAATATTTTTATATATTTTCTGCTTTTTTCTTGACGTGAACACAGCCTCGTTAATTTGTTGTTTACTACGGTAACAACGCAGTACACCTGAGTCTCTATTTACACGATGGATGCGTGCTTCCCAAAAGGAAAGAAAGAGAAAAATCGTGTAAAAAAAAAAGAATAAAGATCGTGTAAAAATTGATTTAGAAAAAGTATAAAAAACTTGTGTTGAACTAACGCAAACTACACTGAAAAAGTAATTTAAGATACGTATAGAAATGAATGCGTCAAAAACATTTCATTTAATAAACGCATAAAAGAAAAATTAATGCTTAGAGAAAATGAAATGAAAAAGGAAGGAAAAAGAAAAGGAAGGAATGATATTTGAGAAAAAGGAAAAAGAAAAAAGAGGGGAATTTTCACAGCACTTTTAGCGAACTAATTAACTTGCGTTTTTGCGTGCTCGTGCGAAAGTAATTAAAACGTCTTAAAAAGAAAAGAAGAAAAAAAGATCAGAAATAAAACCATGAAAATTCGAATCGTGTGAGAAGAGAAAAATATACCGTATCAAAAAAAAAAAAAAGAAAAAAAATAATACAAACAATAAAAAAGGAAAAGAAGAACACCAAAAAAGAAGAAAAAGAAAAACGAAATTAAAGAGATCCAAGTGTATTATGAAAATTTGCTGACGTATACACGTGTATGATATTATAGAGACGTGATGAGAGCGATGAGAAAAAAAAAAAAGGAAATGAAAGAGGAAAAAAAATAACAGAGAAAAAAAAAGGAAGAAGTTAACGAATAAAAAGAATATTGCTGGCTTGAATGTGTGTACACGCGCGGAGAGATCAAATTTAGAAAATCGATAAAGTCGAAGGACGTAGCCTCTTTCCTGGAATGGCAGACTCTCCCTATCGATTCCCTTGTTAAAGGAATGATATCGTTGAAAACGTTAACTCGAGACGGTGTTCACAGCGTAAGCTTCACTTTTCTTTCTTTCATTCTTTCTTTCTTTCTTTCTTTCTTTCTCTCTCTCTCTCTCTCTCTCTCTCTCTCTCTCTCCTCCTTCTCTTTATTTGTATTATTCTGTTTCTTTTCTTTTCTTTGCACTTCTTTCCATTTTTTTCATTTCTTTTCAATTTTTTCTTTTTTTTTATAATTTCTTTCACCTTGCACGCGAATCCAAAAAAGAAGAAAAGATCGAAACTCCGCAAAACGAAACGATTACAACGGCACGGCGAATTATTGTATAAGAAAAAGAATGCCAATAAAATTCTTGAGTTTATTTCTCATCATCTTAGAAAATTTCTTTTTTTTTCTTTCTTTCTTTTTCTTCTCTTTTTCTTTTTTTAAATTAATCCAAGCGACAATTTCTCGATCGTTCTCTCCCATATGTTACATCCACTTTAAATTCGTGGAAACGCTGGATCGTCTGTTCATCGTTGTGTAAGCTTCATCCCCAAGAAGAAAAATCAGGATGGTGAATATATATATATATATATATATATATATATATATATATACTTCAAGTATTTTCCTTTCCGCCTTTTAGAAACAATTTTAAATGATTTTTCAATCCTCTTATAGATTCGTTGAAATAATTTTTGCTCAATAATTCAACATTTTTCTTCTTTTCTTTTTCTTCGATAATATTTCTTATACATATATATATATATATATATATATATATATATATATACTTCTAACTGATGTATATATATTTATAATACATACGTAATCGTATAATTAAAAAATAAGAATATAAAATTTTACAAGTACAATAAGATATTTGTTGAAACGAAATTATTCGATACACCTGTGTGAAGATTATTGATTATTGTATTTTCATGATGAATCTATCTAAACTTATCTCAACGTCTATTGACAATATTTAAAACGATAACAAGAAAACGAAAAGGACAACGGCAAACACCTGTCGTTTCGTTTCGAGCTTGTATAATCCTCACGCGTCGTTGTGTAACTCTCACGTTTTTCTTCTCCTTCACGTGTTCGCCTAACAGAGAAGTCCGGCTCTCGCTTTTACATATAATGAGCTATGTAAAATAATTATTATAGACTTGACGACAGTAGTGAGAGAATTAAATGAAGGAATAAATAAGTACAATACAGAGAAAAACGAGAGATAAATAGATAGACAGATAGAGAGAGAGAGAGAGAGAGAGAGAGAGAGAGAGAGAGAG